>NW_028067637.1:0-8003 GCF_054177405.1 Leptonychotes weddellii
TAGTCCATTCTCAGGAAGGAGCCAGAGTGATCTTATAAATATATCAATTCCAATGATCTAATGCAGAGTAAAAGCCAAAGTTCTTAGTATGACCTGTAGACCCAACCTGCATGAATTATCTCCTCCCTCACCCCTGCATAACTACTCTAACTGCTCTGTCTCTCCCCACTGCCGCAATACCACTCTGCGCCCCCCTCTCTCCCTCTGCTCCACTGGTCTCACTGGTCTGCAATAAGTCAGCTATGTTCCCATTTGGGGACGTTTCCTCTTCCTTCATCCTAAGATGGTGCTCCCTCACTTCTTTTATGTCTTTACTCAAAAGTCACTCTCTAGTAAGGCTTTTCCTGGTCACCCTATCTAAAGTTTTAGCCTTCAACCCCAATATTTCCTAGCTTCTTTCCCTGTTTCATTTTTCTCCTCAGCACTCTCTACTATGCCATATATATGTATACACACACACACATATATATATACATATTTAGCTTATTCATTGCCTGAGGCTCCACAAGAGTGTGAGCTTCATAAAAGCAGAAATTTTTGCATATTTTGTTCTGTTGTATTCCTAGCACCAAGACCAGTGTCTGCCAGCTGATAAGTGTCTTGATAATTACTGAATAAATGGATAGAGAGACTAGAAGACTTTTCTGGATGGCTGAATTGCCAGATAGCAGGCCTATCTTACTAAAGAGTAAATCTTTTTATTTTAAAATTTCAACATGGTTAATGGATAGCTTTCTAAAATGTACTACACTATTATCTGCACTTTTGAACAAACATAATTAGCTCTGTGTGCTAAAGTAGGGACACTTTTAGAAGCTCTTGGGGTATTTGCCCCAGTGCTAAACAACCTCTGTGTATTGTATCTTGGGTCTGTATTTTACAGTCTTCCTCCCATTTCTTCAGTTACTAGTAGGCTTTCAGCTGTCAGTGTACTTAAGACTTCTCCAACGTATCAAATGGGACAAGAGCCAAAGACATTGGCCCAGCATATTACAATAAGTGGAGAGTCAAAAGATTGCCTGGTCAACTAAAAAGCAAAGAGAAGTGGGAGTTCAAGATCTAGATTCTAGCACAGCCAATAATAAGCTGAGTGATGTGGGGAAGGAAGAGAACTGATACTTACGGAGCTGTTATTTTATCTGCTTCATGCAATAACCTGGTGATGTTTGTATCATTTCCATCTTACAGATAAGAAAAGCAGATTATGGGAAATTAATCTGTTCAAGATCAGATGGCTTGCCAATAATAGACCCAGGATTGATTCCAGGTCCCCTGATTCCAAATACTATGCTCTCTTTACCATATTGAGGTAAATCACTACTTATTTCTTCAAGAGAGACGTCAAATGCGTTAAATCTGAGTGACTGTAGTCAAAAAGAGTCTCATATGCCATGGGCTGATTGCCTGCAAGAAAAGCGGTTAAGAGAAAAGGTGCATGTCAAGCAGACTCACATTAATTTCTGGCTCCAAGTCATTTAAACTTTCTGAGCCTCAGTCTCCTCATTTGTAAAATAGAGACAATAATAATAATAATACCCAGGTCAGAGGGTTATTGTGAGCTCTTCTAGAATAGTGTATAATAAATGTATAATAGTGTATAATAAAATGTAAAGCATTTACCTTTGTACTTGGCATATAATAAACACTAAAAAGGATTGCATTATTATTATTATTATATTACCAAAGTAACTGAGTCCTTCTCCTCAATACCAGGCACCATCCAGGGAGCCTTTGGGCCATTTGTACCCGTGACTTCAAAGGCTTAAGGGAGGAGAATAGAACACAAGTCAGCTGTGCAGAACCATAGTTAACAGAAAGGTGATGTCATCCTGGCATGGCTATAAACATGTATAGAGAAGCTAGCCACGCTCCCCAACAGGGATGAAGCCCTAGAGTCTCACTGGCCTGGGCATCTCATTGCTTTTACTGGAAACCTCTCAGCCTGGGCTGCCATCAGAGTGGGTCTGAGCAGTCTCTGTTTTAGGCAGAACATTATGTGGATTGGATTACATGGCTGTAAACTGATCAGTGCATATTCATATACTGTCAAGCATCTGAGTTCAAGCAATTGGACTATTTTAATAAGATTGGCAACCTGTCCCCTTCCTACAGGTTTTCTCTCTGCATGATTCCATGCAGAATCCTTCAGAGAAAAGTGTCTTAGAGAACTAGTAGGATTTCAGGATGCCCTGAATCTTCCTTCCTGAGGCAGACATAGTTAAAAAAGACTTCCATGTCTGGGGCCCAGAACCACCTATGCACCCAAAAATGTGCCAGGAAAAACCCAAAACCAAAGGAGTGGTAATGTGGACAGGAAGTTCAATAGGATGAGTCTGTATTTTTGAATGGTCAATCTCGCAATGGTTGTGCATGTGACTCACCCATGGGTTGAGAACCAAGCTTTGCCTCCAAAGGCTAGAGTGTAACAGATGGCTGTAATTCCCACAATGTAAGGCAGAGTTTCATCATTATATAATTGTTAAGGGGTTGGTATAAAGCTTGTGGAATCACACAGACCTGCCTTTCAAATCCCACTTCCTTCACTTACTAATTTCAAGAAATTGATCAAGTGATTTAACATCTCACACCTTATTAGTTTCCTCCTCTTTAAAATGGGTTGGTAATACCTACTTGTGGCAAATGGACCTAAGCCTATTGCTTACTCAGAAATATCAGATCCTCCAGGGATTATTATTATTAGGCCCTTTTTGGTAGAGAGTAAGTAGCTTGTAATAGTTACCTGGTGGGTAGGTAGGTAGATGAGGGCTGTAGGTTTCCTTCTCCAGAATCTATCAGGTGCTACTTTGCAGTGAAAGCAAATCTCAGGCCAAATTCTCAAATTCTGCCACAGATAAGGAAGCACCAGTCATACAAACCGTTTTGTAAGTGTGACAGAATCTCAGCTCTCTGCGATTCTGTTCAGGTGACTCTGACAATTTTTAAGGGTAGAATTCTGCCTAAATTTCTGATAGGAGCCAGGTAACACCATCTTCTCTTTTAGAACCCTAAACCTAGGGATGCATTTTTGAAGCAACTGGGCTATTGAGTGACTAGATTTTTTTTTTTTCTTAAGTAGGCCTCATGCCCGGTGTGGAGCCTAACACGGGCTTGAACTCATGACCGTGAGATCAAGACCTGAGCTGAGATCAAGAGTTGGACGCTTAACCGACAGCCACCCACATGCCCCGAGTGACTAGATTTTTATATTCTGTTTTAGCAACGGAGAGAGAGAGTGCCTGTATACTACTACTAGTCAATCCAGCATCTGAAACACTCCTCATGTCACTAACAAAAATGATTTCTAATATCCATTATGCTAATTCTAAATAATAAACTTTTGGTGTTGACCAGAGATCATGATGGTTAAAGGACTAAAGTAGTTTTGTAGTAACCTCATCTGGAATGTGGGATTCTAATAAGGTCTTTCAAAGGCTAACTAGACATCCTTAGAGTGTGTTTTTCTGATTAGAGTCCTTTGAATACTAATTAATCTTCCTAAAGTGGTTTTAAACAGGGTAATTACCTAGGATAATTAGCTACCCTAAGGTATAGATTGAAACATGCACACACATTGCTGTCTGTGCTGATATGTTTCAAAGTTAAAGATGACACAGAGTATCTCATAGAATTAAATGATGCATGTTAGGGACTTAGTGTCTACCACGTGCTAAATGGTAGCTATTAATGTTATATAAATTTGTGTTTCTAATAATAAAATTAACAGAGCTTGGGCCAGTTAAGTGCATCCATCTTGGTGGTTGGCTCAGAATGGTGGCCCAAAGGCCAGTGGTAAGTGGCAGCCTGTCTTGAATTGTGGGGTGAATGATACCTCCTTGGCAGCCATCAGAAATACATTGATGGTAGGGAGACTTATGCAAGGGATTGGAATTTTTGGGGTGAACAGGTAAGGGTGGAATGTAGAGAGCTTTAGATATTAATGTTAATGTGATGCTAATAGGTAACACCAGACAGTAAACTCCATAAGGACAGGAAATTCTTTCATTTTCTCCCCTGATACATCTCGATGCTTAGAACAGTGCCTGGTATATTATATTTGCTCAATAGATAGCAGTTGAGTGAATGAATAAATTAATTTTTAAAATCCAGTCTAGTTCTCTTGAGGATGTTCAGGACTTAGTGCTCTGCTAAGCATAGAGTAGAAGCTCAATGAATGTTTACTAATTAAAATGAATGAATAAATGAATGAATAAGCAGTTGAATGAACACATGGAAGAATTCCCTAAAGAATACTGGCAAACTAGAACAGAACAAAGCTTCTTGAAATCCAGATATGCTTCACTTATAGTAACTCCAATGACAATATTTTAAATAAGATGGTATGAATATAGTGGCATTATAACCAAATGAATATCCCTATGTGAAGAGTACAGGTGGATAGATCCATATTGACCCGAAGAAAGGGCTTTTAGGTCGTTATGGGAAGTCTCCCTTCCAAGCTCATCATAATTTTTGTTTAGGAGTTGTCGTTTCCTTTCTTTGTGGTATTTTTTGATAAACAGTTCTTAATTTTAATGACCAAATTTATCAATCTTTCCTTTTTTGGTTTGCACATTTTATATCTTTATTTTTAAAAGATTTTGCTTATTTATTTGACAGAGAGAGACACAGCGAGAGAGGGAACACAAGCAGGGGGAGGGGGAGAGGGAGAAGCAGGCTTCCTGCTGAGCAGGGAGTCCGATGAGGGCTCGATCCCAGGACCCTGGGATCATGACCTGAGCCGAAGGCAGACGCTTAACGACTGAGCCACCCAGGTGTCCCTGCATATTTTATATCTTGTTTAAGAACTCCTCCCTTATTTCAAGTTGAAAAATATATTCCATATTTTTTACTAAAGGTTTTTAAATTTTGTCCTTCTCAATGTCATCAATCCACTGGGAACTGATATTTTGTGTATGGTGTGTAGAAGGTATACAATCTCATTAGTATTCTCCCAATCATTACTTAGACAAAATGTTAAGTAGTCCAATAACTACATTTTTATCATTTTGAACTACATTTTTTGACTAAAGTTATTTTTTTTCAGGGGTGTCCACACATAATGTTAATTCATCCCCACAAATAGTGTGAGTGGGAGCCTGTGGTTAGGAATTTGGGGTGAGGTGTCCTTCCCTCCCACATTCCCTTTCCCAACTCCATTTAGAGTCAAGTCTGAGATAGGCCAACACTTTCTTCTTGTTGCAAGTTTATTTATCATCTAATGAGGACATCAACCTTTGAATGTGGGGTTCCTTCTTTAGAATTTTTGCTTTACTTTCTCATTCTACTTTGGCCACTTCCAACTTTATATCTCATGTCTGGCCCAATAAAACCAAGGCTTTGGGCTTCCAGGGATAAGCAATTTTTGTACTAGGTTATTTCTTTTTACTGTTGATTCTGGCCTCAAGGATTTTGAAAATTCCCTTTAACTCCCTGACAGCTCATCCATGCATTAAAATATATTTTAACAATTTAATTCAAACTTTTAGGTGTTCTGTACCGTGAAAAAGTCTCCAAGGACTAGTCTCTCATGGTGCTGAAATAGAAGTCTATGGTTTTTTGTGTTTAAATCTTTGATCCATGTGGAATTAATTTTTAAATATTAAAGAGTGTGGTAGGGATCCTACTTCATTTTTTCTGAAGTCATCCAGTTAATCCAATTATTTACTGAATAAGTCACAAGATGGCAGTTTTAGAATGCAAATACTCAACATGTTATAGGGAAAAGAACACTGATACAAATATGAATAAGACGTAGTCTCTGCTTTGAAAGATCTTACAGCCAAATGAAAAATAACTCCTACTATTACCATTTGCCAGTCTCCAATGGGTAAGAGCAACTTCTTGTATCATTACGGTCATTTTTACTGGAGATACTGCCATCCCATTTTAGTTCCAAATATTTACAGACAGACATACACCGCTGAGAGTATAATGGAGGATATATTAATTTTTTTCATGTGTACTGTTGTGTTACTGTACCTAGTAGATGAGTTCCAGAAAAGTTGTATTATGTTTAAATCACGCTTTAAATTTCCCTGGTAAGTTTCCTATTTAAAGGGATTTTACTTTGAATTATTTTCGGAAATCATTCTGAAGAGTAAACAATGACTCCCCAATTTTTCCATGCAAATACGAGTTTTCACTTACTCGGGTTTTTAATGCAAGCTGTATTTGCATAATTCAGGTTCTTTTCTAAAAGAGGGAGAAAGATATAAGGAGATGAGAATTTTAAAAGCAAATCAATGTGTATTTTTAAAAATGCAGTTGTTGGAATACAGACTTAAAGACATTTCTTAAGGATCATTTACATGAATTCGATTTGCTTGCTTCCACACGCGAGGCAACATTTTGGGTGATTTTTTTTTTTCTCAAAAGCTAATTTTTAAGCTTTGTAGGGTGGGTGCCAAATGGTATTTTAAAAGACGCGCATTTAAAAAAAGAAGAACGTGCAGTTTTGCGTGGAGTGCAGATGGAGCTTGTGTCAATTGAAGGCGTTTTGCCTAAGGACACAGAGAAAAGCACTTTTTCATAAAGACCATAAACTCCACTCTTTCGTTTCTGTTCATCCTAATTTGTAGAAGGTGGGAAGAAATCAAATAAAAGGTTTAAGGGTTCAGTTGTTTCAACAATCTCATTGTTCAAATTTTATATCGAGCACGCTGTAAATATTATTTGACCTTCAAATCAGTAATGAAGGAATATGATAATTTCGGTTATTTCTTATTACTTCTCTTATTGATTCATTTCTATCTTGTACAGATACGGCCTAAGTTCTATTTTGTATTTACATCTAATATGTATCTCCTCACCTTGGCCCCTGCAGCACACAGTATATTAAAAATGATGATAGTAACTCTTATTACCAAGCGTTACCTTGTGCCAGGCATTGTACTAAGGACTGTGGAGGCAGCATTCCATTCAAACTGCAAAACACAGGGCGCCTGGGTGGCTCAGTCGTTAAGCGTCTGCCTTCGGCTCAGGTCATGATCCTAGGGTTCTGGGATCGAGCCCCGCATCGGGCTCCCTGCTCGGCGGGGAGCCTGCTTCTCCCTCTCCCCCTCCCCCTACTTGTGTTCCCTCTCTTGCCGTCTCTCTCTGTCAAATAAATAAAATCTTAAAAAAAAAACAACAACTGCAAAACAGAAATGAGGTACCAGAGAGTGTTGGAGAGGCAAGGGGCAGAGGCAGGATCTGAGCATGCACTTTAGCATTAAATATTTTGTCTTTACCATCAGAGGATATGTTTTGTAAAAAAACGTATGTGAAACTGCTAGTAAGATGATGACGTAAATCCTCATTCTCTGACATGGAAACATGTCTGTTACATATTGTCATGTGCAACACTCAGGTTATAATACAGTGCATGCAATAGGATCCCATTTTTGTGAAGATAAATTTGTGTATGTGCAAAATGACTGGAAATGTTAATAGCAGTGATTTTTAAAAATTCTTTAAATTTTTGCATTTCACTTATTAGTCACGGTTCTTTGTTGCAACCAACAATTCTGGAAAAAAAATAAGCAGCAGTACATGGCTCTAAGTGGGATCTTTGGTTTTTATGCCACGTGCTACTGTATCATTTATATATATATATTTTTTATTTATTCATTTGAGACACAGAGATACAGAGAGAGCATGAGCAGGGAGAGAGGCAGAGGGAGAAGGAGAAGCAGGCTCCCCGCCGAGCCAGGAGCCCGATGCGGGGCTTGATCCCAGGACCCTGGGATCATGACCCGAGCCGAAGGCAGACACTCAACCATCTGAGCCACCCAGGCGCCCCAACTACTGTATCATTTATAGATTCTAATCTATCCTTTTGATTATAAAGCCAATTCTCATCAGATAGCTGAGATAAAATTAATCCCTCCTGGTGATAATTTCTCATCAGTTTTCTATTTCTAAAAATGAGCTCATTTTTGTTTCTCTTATCATTTAGCCTCATTGTGGTGGTGTCGAGTTACAGAAATCCCTGCACAAACTAGCACATACAAAAAAAGGGGGGG
>NW_028067638.1:0-386 GCF_054177405.1 Leptonychotes weddellii
ACTTTATATAAAGGTATTTTTTTATGATCACTGGTATGAGTTTTCTCTGTATTTGACTTCTTTCTCTCAATATTGATTAATTCATGACACTAGCAATCATTGATTTATTTTCATTATTGTTAGTATTCTAGTGTATGAATATATCACATTTAAAAATGTACTCCAGCATTGATATATGTTTGTGGGTTTTTTTTTTTTTTTGGTTGTTTATTTAGTTCTTTTAGTTCATTTAGTATTTTTTTTTGTAGTTTTTAATTTTATTATATTATGTTAGTCACCATACAATACATCATTCGTTTTTGATGTAGTGATCCACAATCCATTGTTTTTGTATAACACCCATGTGCCCTCCTTAATACCCATCACTGGGCTAACCAATCCCCCCC
>NW_028067639.1:0-386 GCF_054177405.1 Leptonychotes weddellii
AAAAAAGACGGTCTCTTCAACAAATGGTGTTGAGACAACTGGACAGCCACATGCGGAAGAATGAAACTGGACCACTTCCTTACACCATACACAAAAATAGACTCAAAATGGATGAAAGACCTAAATGTGAGACAGGAATCCATCAAAATCTTAGAGGAGAACACAGGCAGCAACCTCTTCGACCTCGACCACAGCAACTTCTTGCTAGACAGGTCTCCAAAGGCAAGGGAAACAAAGGCAAAAATGAACTATTGGGACTTCGTCAAGACAAAAAGCTTTTGCAGAGCAAAGGAAACAGTCGACAAAACCAAAAGACAACCGACAGATGGGAGAAGATATTTGCAAATGACATATCAGGTAAAGGGCTAGTATCCAAAATCTATAAA
>NW_028067640.1:0-386 GCF_054177405.1 Leptonychotes weddellii
TGGGTGGCTCAGTTGGTTAAGCGACTGCCTTCGGCTCAGGTCGTGATCCTGGAGTCCCGGGATCGAGTCCCGCATCGGGCTCCCTGCTCGGCGGGGAGCCTGCTTCTCCCTCTGACCCTTCCCCCTGTCATGTGCTCTCTGTCTCTCTCATTCTCTCTGTCTCAAATAAATAAATAAAATCTTTAAAAAAAAAAAAAAAAAGCAGCTTTAAATTCTGAAGGAAGAGATCATAAGACATGGTAACAAAACATTTTCAAGAAATATCATCTTAGAATGTGCAGAGGAAATGGAGAAAACATAGCAAAATCTCTTTGTTTATGAAGCATTTATTAATAAAACACATTTAGCTCCTGCTTTATGTTTGTGCTAGAAGCTAGAGGTACAAA
>NW_028067641.1:0-386 GCF_054177405.1 Leptonychotes weddellii
CTGTGGCTTCCTGCTTGCTCTCTCTTGGATGGCTTGCTCTGGGGAACTTAGTTGGCATGTCTTGAGTCTTCATGGTGAGGAACTGAGGCAGACCCCTGGCAACAACCAATGTGAACTTGCTAGGCGTGTGAGTGAACGACCTTGGAAGGAAGCACACGCCTCCAGCTCTGTCAGATATCTGGGCCACAACCTCCCAAGAGACCTTGAGCCAGAACCCCCCAGCTAAGCAGCTCTTGGATTCCAGACTCTCAGAAACTGTGTAAATCAATAAAGTTTTATTGTTTTAAGCGACTAAGTTTGGGGGTAATCGGTTTTGCCACAGTAGATAACAATAAAGGCCCTGAAAAATACCAGAATGGGAAAGGATGGTAGAATATTGGAATTCC
>NW_028067642.1:0-386 GCF_054177405.1 Leptonychotes weddellii
AGACTTTATCTCGTCTGATTTAATATCTTTAGTTTTAAAGTCCTTCATAATATTGCTTAAGGTTTGGCTGTTGTCATAAAAAGCACGGCAACCTGGACAAAACAGCAGATGTGAATGAAGTTGTACTTTTTCTGCCACTCGTAATGGACGTTCTTGTCCATCGCTGGCAATTTGGGTGATACGTTTACAGTTTTTCATAATTTATACAGCCTTAAATCAGTGGGTGATCTGTGTTTGTTTCGCAAGTCTCTAATCTAACTCATTATCAAACCATTTAATAGACAAGCAAGTTTGTAGACCGAGCCTTGCTCGGTGCATTAATACATAATAATTACTGCGGCTTATTTGTAGCGTATCACATATCTCTTTGGTCTCAAGCTCAATAT
>NW_028067643.1:0-386 GCF_054177405.1 Leptonychotes weddellii
TCTGTGCAAGCAGGACTGTCTAATTTTTCCTCTTTCACAGCCCTCTACTACCCAAATGACCACTGCTGAAACACATAGAGGGAGAATAGAAATAAAACATCCAGAACATAGGGGAAAATGGAAGTCAGTGTGTGGTGGAGGAAGAGGGGATGGGAGGTTCTGTGGGAAAAAAAGCCCATGAATGATTTTTTTTTTTTTTTTATGTTCCAAAAAGAATCTAAAACTCTTGTGACAAAATCTATTAGGGCTAAAGGTAACACCAAAAAAATAAATAAATAAAAAGCAGCAGAAGTGCCAAAAAACACCCAGCACAGAAAATGTCCTCTTGCCAGCAAAATAAAATTGACAACAACATATAAGGAGTGAGAAAATTTATTTTATAAGCA
>NW_028067644.1:0-386 GCF_054177405.1 Leptonychotes weddellii
GGGCGCCTGGGTGGCTCAGTTGGTTGAGCGACTGCCTTCGGCTCAGGTCATGATCCTGGAGTCCCGGGATCGAGTCCCGCATCGGGCTCCCTGCTCGGCAGGGAGTCTGCTTCTCCCTCTCCCGCTCCCCCCTCTTGTGCTCTTTCTCTCTCTCACTCTCTCTCTCAAATAAATAAATAAAATCTTTAAAAAAAAAAAATGTGTGAGAACTGGCAACAATAGATCTCTTTTGCTACCTGACAGTAGTTGGTCTGAACTGACTGGTATGCATGTTCTCCCATTTGCAATAATCCTGAACATACCCCATTATCTTTAGCCAACTACTGCCATATAGCATGTTGTCTCCCCAACACTGAAGCTGAGTGTCTTTTGCTATTTTTCTACAC
>NW_028067645.1:0-386 GCF_054177405.1 Leptonychotes weddellii
AGACAAGGAGGTCCCTTTAGGGCCGAAGAGAAAAGCTCCTGGGGTGGGGAGGCATTTGCACTGCTTTGTTCCCAAACAAGCCCCATTCTTTCTGTCACCTTAGAGCCTCCAGCTTTCCTTCCAGGGCCTGTCAGACTGTGGTACTCTGCTATCCAGGGCATCAGGGACCTTGTTAGGGGGGAAAGGAAAAAAAAAAAGTGATATATATTATAAATTATTATAAATAAATATCCCATATTATAAAATTATCTTATATACATTACATAAACATATATTAAATGTGTACAGTATATATTGAATTATTACTTATATCATTTTGTATATACTCTAGTAAATATAAATGTCATGTGTTATATAAAATACCATAGATTATATATAAATCTTAT
>NW_028067646.1:0-386 GCF_054177405.1 Leptonychotes weddellii
ATATATATATATATATTTTAAGATTTTTTATTTATTTATTTGACAGAGAGAGACACAGCGAGAGAGGGAACACAAGCAGGGGGAGCGGGAGAGGGAGAAGCAAGCCTCCCGCCGAGCAGGGAGCCCGATGCGGGGCTTGATCCCAGGGTCCTGGGATCAGGACCTGAGCCCAAGGCAGACCCTTAACACTGAGCCACCCAGGTGCCCCATGGCTAGATATATTTTACATATATTTCCTTGGAAACTCAGTACTATAAGTTAAAACTAGTGTTATATGGAAGCAAGCTAAGAAATTTCAAGGGATGTAAATGAAAGTCCTGGGATGACTTCCCCAACAAATTAAAGATTTCAGGAAGAGGGTCAATCTCATGATGTATGGATTTCTC
>NW_028067647.1:0-386 GCF_054177405.1 Leptonychotes weddellii
CGGGCGCCTGGGTGGCTCAGTCGGTTAAGCGACTGCCTTCGGCTCAGGTCATGATCCCAGGGTCCTGGGATCGAGTCCCACATCAGGCTCCCTGCTCTGCAGGGAGCCTGCTTCTCCCTCTCCCACTCCCCTTGCTTGTGTTCCCTCTCTCGCTGTGTCCCTCCGTCAAATAAATAAATAAAATCTTAAAAAAAAAAAAGAAAGAATATACTCTCAAGTCCCGCAGACTCCAAATTATGATGAATTTCAGAGCTAGCCAAATTCTGGCACGCTCTGCTCAGATATTTCACAAGAATGATCTTGCAAACCAAAGCTTTCAACATGGCTTGGGTCCCCTGAGAACATTTTATGAAAAATCAATCCACTGAACTGCAGCAATCAGCAAA
>NW_028067648.1:0-8001 GCF_054177405.1 Leptonychotes weddellii
GAAAGAAAGAAAGAAAGAAAGAAAGAAAGAAAGAAAGAAAGAAAGAAAGGAAGAAGGAAAGAAACAAGATGAAATCAGATTCCTTCTTCCTTCCTTTCTTTCTTTCTTTCTTTCTTTCTTTCTTTCTTCTTTCTTTCTTCTTTCTTTCTTTCTTATATTTGCAAATGACATATCAGATAAAGGGCTAGTATCCAAAAATCTATAAAGAACTTATCAAACTCAACACCCAAAGAACAAATAATCCAATCAAGAAATGGGCAGAAGACATGAACAGACATTTCTGCAAAGAAGACATCCAAATGGCCAACAGGCAACATGAAAAAGTGCTCAAAATCGGGTGCCTGGGTGGCTCAGTTGGTTAAGCATCTGCCTTCTGCTCAGGTCATGATCCCAGGGTCCTGGGATCGAGCCCCGTGTCAGGCTCCCTACTCAGCGGGAAGCTTGCTTCTCCCTCTTCCACTCTCCCTGCTTGTGTTCCCTCTCTCGCTGTGTTTCTCTCTGTCAAATAAATAAATAAAATCTTTAAAAAAAAAAGTGCTCAAAATCACTTGGCATCAGGGAAATACAAATCAAAACCTCAAGGAGATACCACCTTACACCAGTCAGAATGGCTAAAATTAAAAAGTCAGGAAATGACAGATGTTGGTGAAGATTTGGGAAAAGGGAACCCTCCTACACTCTTTCTTGGTGGGAATGCTAGTTGGTGAAGCCACAGTGGAAAACAGAATGGAGGTCCCTCAAAAAAGTTGAAAATAAAGCTACCCTATGACCCATCAATTGCACTACTGGGTATTTACCCCAAAGAAACAAAGGTAGGGATCCAAAAGGGCACCTGCACCCCAATGTTTATAGCAGCAATGTCCACAATAGCCAAACTATGGAAAGAGCCCAGATGTCCATCGACAGATGAATGGATAAAGAAGATGTGGTACACACACACACACACACACACACACAACACACACACACACACACACTGGAATATTACACAGCCATCAAAAAGATGAAACCTTGCCATTTGCAACAACATGGATGGAACTAGAGGATATTATGCTAAGCAAAATAAGTCAGTCAGAGAAAGACAATTATCATAGAATCTCACTGATATGTGGAATTTAAGAAACAAGGCATAGGTTCATAGGGGAAGAGAGGAAAAAGAACCAAGGCTTTGGTTTGGAAAAAAATCTTTCCAGGGAGCACCTGGCTGGCTCAATACATAGAGCATGCAACTCTTGATCTCAGGGTGGTGAGTTCAATTCCCACATTGTGTGTGGAGCGTATTTAAAAAAATAAATAAAATTAAAAAAATAAAATCTTTCCAGGACCTTCTGGTCTACCTCCCCCTAGACTAGCTGCCCTTGTAATCTGGGCACACCTGTCATTCTGGGCTCTCCCTTCACAACTGTGTTGGGAGATGCCTCAACTGTCTCTTGTGTTGGGTATCTTATTTTCTGTATCCCCTTTCTTTCTCTTTCTTGATTTATTTTCTTCTGTATGTAGTGCCCATCCTCGTATGGCTGGCTATAAAAATATGAGGAAGACTTTGAAGTTTAAAAATGTCCTTATTTTATACAACCTGTTGGCTAGTAGTCTGGCTTGGACTGAAACTTTAGGGTAGAATATATTTTCCATTTGAGTTTTACAGATATCTGTATCCAGAAGCCTTTTTTAAAAAAAATACAAATAAGTGATAATATAGTTAGCGTAATCTATTAAAATGGAAAAGAAAGACTTATCCCTTGAAAGAAGAGTTTGATTATTTGTGGTTATAAAGTACTTTACAGTTTTGAAAATTTTTGGTAAGAAATATCAAAGTACAATAATGTGTAAGTTTCCACCTTTCTAGAAGATGATAAAACACGCATACTGCATGTTTTAGTGTTTTGTTTTGTTTTTAAAGATTTTATTTATTTATTTTATTTATTTATTTGACACAGAGAGAGAGACAGCAAGAGAGGGAATACAAATGGGGGAGCGGGAGAGGGAGAAGCAGACTTCCCGCCGAGCAGGGAGCCCAATGCGGGGCTCGATCCCAGGACGCTGGGATCATGACCTGAGCCAAAGGCAGACGCTTAACCACTGAGCCACCCAGGCGCCCCTGTCTTAGTGTTTTCTTAAGATTATTTCATCTTATATTGTTTAAATGCTATTTTGAGGGATGCTTGGGTGGCTCAGTTGGTTAAGTGGTTCAATCTTGATTTCGGCTCAGGTCATGATCTCAGGGTCCTGGAAGAAGCCCCACCTTGGTCTCCACGCTCAACAGGGAGTCTGCTTGAAGGTTCTCTTTCTCCCTCTCCCTCTGTCCCTCCCCTGCTCACACACATTCTCTCTCTCTCAAGTAAATAACTAAGTCTTTAAAAAATGCTATTTTGAAGTATTATTGTTAATTATTTCAGCAATTGGATGCCTGGGTGGCTCAGTCAGTTAAGTATCTACCTTCGGCTCAGGTCATGATCCCGGGGTCCAGAGTTCGAGTCCCATATCGGGCTCACTGCTCAGCAGGAAGACTGCTTCTCCTGCGGCCTGCTGTGCCGACATATTTATACATCTCTCTGACATATAAATAAAAAATAAATCTTTAAAAAAAGTATTTCAGGGCGCCTGGGTGGTGCAGTTGGTTGAGCGACTGCCTTCAGCTCAGATCATGATCCTGGAGTCCCTGGATCGAGTCCCGCATCGGGCTCCCTGCTCAGCGGGGAGCCTGCTTCTCCCTCTGACCCTCCCCCCCTCTCATGTGCTCTCTCTCTCTCATTCTCTCTGTCTCAAATAAATAAATAAAATCTTTAAAAAAAAAAAAAGTATTTCAGCAATTGATTATTCCTGATGTTAGTGAAGAATGCTGAGTGTGGAATGGAAATAGGCAGAATGTATGACACAGAATTGAGTCCTGTGTTGACCAACAAAGCAAAAGGTACCCCACATTAAAGAGGATTGATTTCTTTTATGAGATTATTGAAGGGTGAAAATGAAAATAGGAGAGATAGATTATCGAAGACTCATATTCAGTGATGTAAAATTTAATTAAAGTAAGTTATTCCAAACTCTACTTGCAGATGCAAATGCTAATAAACTGAGTGCTAGATCTCAAACACACTTTCCTAAAACCTTCAAATAAAATCTGCTACTCATCATCAAAATATTGAGACAACTATCCTTCTGAATACACAATTCTCCACATTGTGTTTGAATAAACATACAGTGATTTATTGAATTAACTTCAATTAATTCTAATTAGCAAGAAAACCAATTTATATCTAAGAATGCTCCATAATATCAATGTTTTAAAGAATTATACACAGTGAAGTAAAAAGCAGAGTGGATATAAAATAAGATTTAAAAAATATTACCAAGTTTAATATCATTCTCATAAGCTTCCCAAGTCCAGTGCAATATATTCAGGCCTGTGAAGGTCAATACAAAATGACAGATTGAAATACTGTATGTGACTTGCAAAAGTCATTTTTGGGCAAGCTGTTTTCCAGGACTTAAATTAAATTAAAGCATACCTTGCTTGAGACATTTTTTATTTTAACTGGATTGTGGCCTCGTTTTCAAAGAATATCACTTTTATCCCTGGTTGTCAAATAGATATTACCATTGTGAAAATGAGCTTGATAGCATGTGGCAAATACTGATTATGTGCTGGCCCTGTTTCTTGAAGAAATGATTTTTTTTTTTATCATTGGAAATAAAATGCCAACGGTTTTCCCTCATAATTTGCAACTTCTTCCTGAGGCAGTAATTGATAGAGGGAGTATGTCCTAGTGTTTAGGAGCACAAGATTTGAACCAGATACAGTTGGGTTCAAATCCCATGTCTGACACTTATTAGAAAGCTACTTAACCTATCTGTGGTAACTGGTTACTTCATGTGTGAAGTGGGGATAATAACAAATGTTTATCAGAATCCAGCAAAGGCATGTAGAACAGTGCCTGGCTCAGAGGGAGCACATACCTCAGTGAGGAGGAGTCATTGTTGCTGTCAATGATTCTATCATTGGTCTATAATTTTATTATTTTTGTTTTTTATTATTAACTTTCCTATCAACTGATATTATAATTTTTTGCTCTTGGCTTTGTATTATACTAATAATATCGGAGATGAAGATCCTAAAATGACAAAATTTTTCATCAGATCAAACATTTTTTCTGTGCATGAGTCTCTAAGATTTTGCTCATCGTAGGGCCCTTGTTGGCTGATGGTGGATACTTCCGCAAATCTCACTTCTATGAGCTTTCTCTGGATGAATCTGATTTAGAGAAGAATCCTTACCTTTTACCCTTGTTGTGTTTTTCTGTTTCTTTTCTTTTCCTTTATAGGGTCTACCATAATTGCTGCCAAGGAGAAGCCAACTAGACACGGGGCACAGATCTATCTGGCCACCATGGCTCTGTAAGGCAGTCCCCCACATACTGTCAGGGTCCCTGTCATATGTCCTGTCATTGCAGGAGTCATAATGAGATAGATGGGCTGAGTCAAATCGATCAGTCCTGCTTATTTCAGTCACATTTCTTCAGGCTGGATCAATGCTTACTAGGAACAAAGTAAACGGGAATTTTGGCTACATTTTATTAAACCCTTTTTTACTTTATCAATGTTCAGAATAAATAAACTGTTCCCTAGCAATCTCCAGCAGTGACCAATGAGATTTCTTCTTTTTAAGGTTTTCTTAAGTGCCACCTTGAACTTGTAGACTTTTATCTAGTTGATGTTTTAATCCAATTATTATTTTGCTAAAACAAACAAAAAACCCCCACACTTATTACTAAGCATAATACATAAAATGCATAGAACAAATGTACATCTTTTCTTCTTTCTTTTTTTTATTTTTTATTTAGTTTTTTGAATGCCATGAAATTTATTTTTTTAAATTGATTTTAAATTCCAGTATAGTTAACATACAATGTTGCATCAGTTTTGGGTGTACAATATAGTGACTCAACAATTTCATACATCATCCAGGGCTCATCATGACAGGTGCTCTCCTTCATCCACATCAAATGTACATCTTAATGTATTTTGAGACACATATGCTTTGGTACGTATCTTTGCCAAACACCCCAGTGGTTTCCACAGGCCCCTCATCCAAGAAGTGTAGCAAGTTTCATTTCCATTTATTCATGTAGAAAGAAAAGCTAGATAGTTTGGACCTTCAAACCTTCAGGTCCACATAGTTGAGTGTATCTTTATAATCTGAACACCTCCAAGGGTGGAGGTGGGCAGAGCCTGGCAGAATATGCCCTGTGTCCATAAGGTGCTGGCCAATCCCTCCGCACTTCTACAGGAACAGGAGGCTGGAAAGGAAGCTGAACCAGCCACAGGCCAAAGGTCGGGGCCAGCTTTCCCTCTCCTTCCAAGTTCTAGAGAAGATTTCAAAATAATTGTAATAGTAGAGAATAGTTAAATTACTATATTAGAATTATTTTGAAGACTTTATTTTTTTAGAGCAATTTTAGGTTTACCACAAAATTGAGAGGACACTGCAGAGATTTTCCATTTGCCCTCTACCCCCACACATGCCCCCTCTCCCATTACCAACATCGCTCACAGAGTGGGACATTTTTTTGCCAAGGATGAATGCACAGTGACATAATCACCCAAAGTCCATAGTTTACCTTAAGGTTTACTCTTAGTGATTATACATTGTATGGGTTCAGACAAATTCATAAGAACATATATCAATCATTATAATATCATACAGAGTATTTTCACTGCCACCCAAATATTCTATGCTCTGCCTTTTCATCTCTTGTGCCCATTCCCACCCCTGGCAACCATCGATCCTTTTAGTATCTCCATAGTTTTACCTTTTCCAGAATGTTGTATACTTGGAATCATACAGTTAAGTAGCCTTTTTAGATTGGCTTCTTTCATTTAGTAATATGCATTTAAAGGTCTTTATGTCATTTCGTGGCTTGATAGCTCATTTCTTTTTGGTGCCAAATAATATTCCATTGTCTAGATGTGCCAGTTTATTTGTCCACTCATGTCCTGAAGGACATCTTGGTTACTTCCAATTTGGGCAATTACAAGTAAATATTCCCTAAATATCCATGTACAGGTTTTTTGTGTGGACATGAGTTTTCAACTCCTTTGGGTAACCCGCAAGGTCTGTAACTGCTGGGTCATACTCACCAGTGTAGGCTTCATTTTGTAAGAAACCTCCAACTGTCTTCCAAGGCAACTGTGCCATATTGCATTCCCGTGAGCAGTGTATGAGAGTCCCTGTTGATCCGCATCCTTGATAGCATTTGCTGTTGCCACTATTCCAGATATTGGTCATTCTAACGTGTGCAATAGTATCTCATTGGTGTTTTCATTTGCATTTCTCTGATGACAAGTGATGTAGAAAAAAAATTTATATGCTTATTTGCCACCTGCATATTTTGTTTGGTGAGATATCTATTGAGAATTTTGGCCCAGTTTTTGTTCAAGTTGTTTGTCTTAGTATTGAGTTTTGTTTTGTTTTTTTTTAAGATTTATTTATTTATTTATTTGACAGAGAGACACACAGAGAGAGAGGAAATGCAAGCAGGGGGAGTGGGAGAGGGAGAAGCAGCCTTCTCGCTGAGCAGGGAACCCGACATGGGGCTCGATCCCAGGACCCCGGGACCATGACCTGAGCCGAAGGCAGACGCTTAACAACTGAGCCACCCAGGCGCTCCTTAGTATTGAGTTTTAAGAATTCCTTGTATATTTTGGATAATAGTCCTTCATCAGATGCACCTTTTGCAAATATTTTCTCCAAATCCATGGCTTGTCTTCTAATCTCTTAATTGCTTTGCACAGACCAGTTTTTAAGTTTAATAAAGTCCAGTTTCTCAGTGATTTCTTTCACGGATCCTATCTTCCCTGTTGTATCTAAAACACATCACAATATCCACGGTCATCTAGGGTTTCTCCCTGTGTTATCTTCTAGGAGTTTTATAATTTTGCATTTTACATTTAGGTCAATGATCTATTTTGAGTTAATTTTTGTGAAGAGTATAAGGTTTGTGTCTAGATTCATGATTTCACATGTGGATGTCCAGGTGTTAAGTGCCATTTATTGAAGAGACTATCGTTATTCCATTGTATTCCCTTTGCTCAGAGATCAATTTCTAGGTCATTTCTGGACTCTATTTTGTTCCAATGTCTGTCTGTTCTTTTGCCAATAACCACACTGTCTTGATAACTGTCACTTTATATTAAGACTTGAAGTTGGGGAGTGTCAGTCCACCGACTTTGTTTTTCTCCTTCAATATTGTCTTAGCTGTTCTGGATCTTTTGCTTATCCATATAAACTTTAGCATCAATTTGTCAATATCTACAAAATCACTGTTATGATTTTGACTGGGATTGCATTGAATCTATAGATCAAGTTCAAAAGAACTTGACATTTTGACAATATTGAGCCTTCCCATCTATGAACATGGGATATCTCTTCATTTAGATAATTTACCTTTGGTTTTATTCATCAGAGTTTTGTAGTTTTCCTATAAAAACAAATTTTGTACATATTTAGATTTATGCTTAAGTGTTTAATTTTTGGGGTGATAATGAAAGGCGTATTGTGTTTTTAACTTTAAATTCCAGTTGTTCATTTTGGATACATAAGAAAGCAATTGACTTTTGTTATGTTAACCTTGTATCCTGCCACCTTGCTATAGTCATTTGCTATAATTCCAGAAGGTTTTGTGTGTGTGTGTGTGTGTGTGTGTGTGTTTGTGTGTGAACTCATTCAAAATTTCTACAAAGATGATGTGATCTGCAAAAAATATGACACTTTTATGTCTTCCTTCCCAACCTGTATATTTTCTTTTTTTTTTTTTAAAGATTTTATTTATTTATTTGAGAGAGAGAGAATGAGAGAGAACACATGAGAGGGGATAGGGTCGGAGGGCAAAGCAGACTCCCTGTCGAGCAGGGAGCCCGATGCGGGACTCGATCCAGGGACTCCAGGATCATGACCTGAGCCGAAGGCAGTCGCTTAACCAACTGAGCCACCCAGGCGCCCCGCAA
>NW_028067649.1:0-386 GCF_054177405.1 Leptonychotes weddellii
GGGCTGGGGCAGCGACCCAGTTTGGTGCATGACCCGTGGGATTAGTGCATTTTGTTTACCATCCCTCCTCTCTGGGGGCCCGAGGCTTTCTGGGTATTCCTCTCTCGATCATAACACTGACTCCAAGTGTTTTCTCAGCGTGGCCGTGGCCCCCTGCACCAACGTGATAGGAACAGGCATTGATAGAGAACATTCTGGGTGGAGGGGACCCAGTTTTCTTAAGCACACTGAGGTTGGGGGACCCCGAGAAGACTGAGAGGTGTGTTTTGGTTTCCTTTCCTAATCCTGCCATTTGTTCTCCTCCTCTGGCCCCCAAACTGGAAACAGGGACACAGAGGGGGGTAGAGGGCGGGGGACAAGAACATAGGACCCCTTCACATCTAACC
>NW_028067650.1:0-386 GCF_054177405.1 Leptonychotes weddellii
CGCCTGGGTGGCTCAGTTGGTTAAGCGACTGCCTTCGGCTCAGGTCATGATCCTGGAGTCCCGGGATCGAGTCCCGCATCGGGCTCCCTGCTCAGCAGGGAGTCTGCTTTGTCCTCTGACCCTATCCCCTCTCATGTGTTCTCTCTCTCTCATTCTCTCTCTCTCAAATAAATAAATAAAATCTTTAAAAAAAAAAAAGTGTAAAGGATAAAAGGGTTAATCTAGGCTCCAGAATCACTTTTTATATTTGTTATTTTTAATGCTCTAGAATTGTCACATTAAAAAAAACCAAAGTCTCTATTCTGTCTTAGACATAACAATTCCTTTTCTAAAAGCTTTTAGAACTCTTTTTGGGATCTCTGGAGCCCATTAAAGTAAACTTCATA
>NW_028067651.1:0-386 GCF_054177405.1 Leptonychotes weddellii
TGGGTAGCTCAGTTGGTTAAGCAACTGCCTTCGGCTCAGGTCATGATCCTGGAGTCCTGGGATCGAGTCCCACATCGGGCTCCCGGCTCAGCGGGGAGCCTGCTTCTCCCTCTGACCCTCTCCCCTCTCATGCTATTTCTCTGTCTCTCTCTCTTTCTCTCAAATAAATAAATAAATAAAATCTTAAAAAAAAAAAAAAAGAACTTACACAGAACTCTATCATCATTATGAAAGCATTTATTTTATAAATTCCAACCCTCTTAATCAGAACCATTTATAAAATCAGTAATAGGATCCTGAGATGAGTTAGCAAATTATTTCCAAACCCAAATCTTAACAATGTATACAAATACATTTCTTAGAGCACAGCACCTTCAATTCTATAA
>NW_028067652.1:0-386 GCF_054177405.1 Leptonychotes weddellii
CGCCTGGGTGGCTCAGTTGGTTAAGCGACTGCCTTCGGCTCAGGTCATGATCCTGGAGTCCCTGGATCAAGTCCCGCATCGGGCTCCCTGCTCGGCAGGGAGTCTGCTTCTCCCTCTGACCCTCCCCCCTCTCATGTGCTTGCTCTCTCTCATTCTCTCTCTCTCAAATAAATAAATAAAATCTTTAAAAAAAAAAAAACATAGCAAAATGGTAAATTTTATGTTATGTATATTTTACCACAAATTTTTAATTATTTTTAAAAATAGAGCGGAGGGTGGCGCCTGGGTGGCTCAGTCGTTTGGCATCTGCCTTCCGCTTGGGTCATGATCCCGGGGTCCTGGGATCGAGCCCCACATCGGGCTCCTTGCTCAGCAGGGAAGCCTAC
>NW_028067653.1:0-386 GCF_054177405.1 Leptonychotes weddellii
CACATATATCAAACTTGATCCATTAAAATAGAAAATATGCCTTCTCAAGTGCACAGAGAATATTTGTTTTAGAGGTGGAATGTGTGGGGGGGCGGAGCAAGATGGCGGAGGAGTAGGAGACCCGGATTTCGTCTCCTCTCAGGAATTCAGCTGGATAGGGATCAAACCATTCTGAACACCTACAAACTCAACAGGAGATCGAAGAAAAGAAGAGCAACAACTCTCTCATCAGAAAAGTGACCACCTTCTGGAAGGTAGGACGTGCGGAGAAGTGAATCGGAGGTGACATTCGGGAGGATAGACGGCGGGGGAGGGGCCTCCGTCAGCCGCTTCTGGCAAGTGATAGAACCATGGAGCACAAAATCGGAACTTTTAAAAGTCTGCTC
>NW_028067654.1:0-386 GCF_054177405.1 Leptonychotes weddellii
AAAGTGCTTGTCTCAGGCTTTAGTCGTTTTAAAAAATATTAGGTGGTCAGTCTTTCTTATTGATTTGTAGAAGTTCTTATATAATCCTTTTCCTCATGTGATTTATAGAGACAGTAGTGATATTTTATATATAATGCCCCAATCTATGGTTTGCTTTTTCTATATTCTATTTCTGATAAATAGAAATTCTTTTTTTTTTATTCTTATGTTAATCCCCATACATTACATCATTAGTTCTAGATGAAGTGTTCCATGATTCATTGTTCGTGCACAACACCCAGTGCTCCATGCAGAACGTGCCCTCCTCAACACCCACCACCAGGCCAACCCATCCTCCCACCCCCCTCCCCTCTAGAACCCTCAGTTTGTTTTTCAGAGTCCATCTT
>NW_028067655.1:0-386 GCF_054177405.1 Leptonychotes weddellii
AAAAATTCGCACACTTATAAACACATATGTATGCAAACATCATATACAACACATACCTGATTGATATATTTCTCTATTCTCACTTCTTTTTATATGCCTTTGCACTGAAGCTTTCATTTTTTTAAAGAAACATTTTATTTTGGAATAATTTGAGATTTACAGAAAAGTTGCAAAGATAGAGAGTTCTTGTATAACCTTCACCCATTGATCATCAAAACTAAGAAATTAACATCAGTATAGTATTATAGTATACTAAATTTAGACACTATTCAGATTTTACCAGTTTTTCTACTTTTGCCCTTTTTCTGTTCCAGGATACCACACTGCATTGAAACAAATAAGTTTTCACAAATTTCACCTGCTTCTTAAGTTGCTATTGTATATAG
>NW_028067656.1:0-386 GCF_054177405.1 Leptonychotes weddellii
AACATGGAAAGAAGGCAAGAAAAAAGAAATGTACGTTTTAGAAGGATCAGCATTTTGCACATGTTAAAATTTGCCATCCCAGATGCCTGTACTCTGTAGGATTTAGAGAATTAGCTTTTCACAATGTCATCCACTTCGTTGGCCATTATGTCCACAAATCTTTCCATGTATTTCTCCTATATGTTTTGTAGGAAAAAAAATAGAAAAATTAGATCTTATCGTTCTCACCATAAAAAAAATTGTAAGTGTCTGAGGTGGTGGATGTGTTAACTAGCCTTATCATGGTAATCATTTTGAAACATGTATAGACAGGTATGAATATACCCACACATATGTATGATCATTACATTGTATCCCTTAAACTTACACAACGTTGTATATCAATT
>NW_028067657.1:0-386 GCF_054177405.1 Leptonychotes weddellii
CTCGGCGGGGAGTCTGCTTCCCCCTCTGCCCTTCCCCCCTCTCATGCTCTCTCTCTCTAATAAATAAATAAATAAATCTTAAAAAAAAAGGAGCTAAGATTATTAATTGGCAATTTACATTACTGAAAAAAGTGAATGTGGGTGAGAATCTTGAATAGTGAAGCTTGACTATTTTGGAACTTGATAATTTTTTTTTTTTAAGATTTTTTTATTTATTTATTTGAGAGAGAGAATGAGAGACAGAGAGCATGAGAGGGAGGAGGGTCAGAGGGAGAAGCAGACTCCCTGCCGAGCAGGGAGCCCGATGCGGGACTCGATCCCGGGACTCCAGGATCATGACCTGAGCCGAAGGCAGTCGCTTAACCAACTGAGCCACCCAGGCGCCC
>NW_028067658.1:0-386 GCF_054177405.1 Leptonychotes weddellii
TGGGTGGCTCAGTCGTTAAGCGTCTGCCTTCGGCTCAGGTCATGATCCCAGGGTCCTGGGATCGAGCCCCGCATCGGGCTCTCTGCTCGGCTGGGAGCCTGCTTCTCCCTCTCCCACTCCCCCTGCTTGTGTTCCCTCTCTAGCTGTCTCTCTCTCCCTCTGTCAAATAAATAAAATAAAATCTTTAAAAAAAAAAAAAATAGTTGCTACTACTTGATCTTGATTTTTCATTGGTTTCAGAATATCTCTTGTACTCCCTTTTGACAACCCTCTGCTTTTATAATGTTTTCTTATATTCAAATGATGATTTTACATTTTGAACCCGGTATTTTAAAATCATTTATGTATAATGTCCATCTTTTCATGTGTTTTTTTCTGAGATTTAA
>NW_028067659.1:0-8001 GCF_054177405.1 Leptonychotes weddellii
TCCCAGCACCCTGGGATCATGATCTCAGGAGAAGGCAGATGCTACCCAACTGAGCCACCCAGGCATCCCAAGATACTAGTTCTGATAATAGACTGGAAAGATGCAGCAGGGTCTCTTCTACATTACCCTGAACAGAGATAAGTTGGGTCCTTATGAAAGGACCTATCCATCTGAACAATTAACTAGAGGCTGGGCAACTTGTATACAAAGAGAGAGCAGAGATGAGGCTGGGCTTGCCAGAGGTGGTCCTTGCCTGCCTTGCTTACCAACTGTAAACAATGAGCTCAGGAGAGCCCGTGGGCTTAATACAGATCAAGACTACTGTAGCAGGATTTTTTAAAAAAGAGGAGTCAATCTTGCTTTTCTGTTTTTGAGGGAGAGGTAGTCCCCAATCAGTAGTGAATCTACAACCCAATTGATGGCAAATCTTAACTCTTACTCCTCCACTAGAGGTGAAGTAGGAAAAGGAGAGAAGTGAAAGGAAGCTTCCTTTCCAGCACTTCCATAAAAGGTAAGTGTTATCTCCTCCTTTTTGCTGAAGAGGGAACCAAAAAAGGGAAAGGATTTCTACTCTATATCTTTCAACCCTGAAAGTTTAAAGTAAAACACGAATTACCAGTTTCTCCATTTTCTGGAGTCTCCCGTCCAGTTTTGCTAGAACTCCGACTGGTAGATTCTGGACTTGTAGCTCGAACGAACATCTTCCATTTCCCCCTTTTAGACATAAGTCTACGCATTCCATCCTGAGACGCTGGCTGGCTGATGTCAGAACATGGACTAGACCCTGACACACTACCATCTCCTTCCTCCAAGGCTCGTAACTCTGCCTAGGATGAACACGACAAAAAAGTTAAGAGTGTCAGTAGCTGTTTTTCAACATTTAAGCATTTGTGAATACCAAGAGTGATAACCACATATTATGAGAATTAAAAACCTTTCAGGACAGGAAGTTTTTCTTAATACATTTCCCCATCAGAGCCAAGCATTTTGCTTGTATTTTTTTTATCAGTATCCAGTAAATGCTTATTCATGATCATAGTTAACAAATACTGATTTGAAGAGGATGGATCTTGGGAGATCCACTAAGAGACAAATTTTCCAATATATGAACACTGTAGTTAAAGCCTAAATTAGCTTGTCCCTCTCCATAGCTTCAAATTTTGCAAAATGGGGAAAGCTTCAAGAAGATACTGCTGTTATTTATAATACCCATTAAGATTTTGTTTCATATTCAAAGTAGCAGTAGATGAAACTCTTCCAAGAAAAATCAGGGCAGAAAATAGGTAAAAATCAATTTCTCGATCAGGAAAGTTTCCTGTGGACCATCTTTTTTGAAAGGAAAGCACATGACATTATTAGTTCCTCTTAATCTTACAAGGCCCATTTAACTATGTGATCAATCCCACAGGTGCTCAGTGGAAGTCAACCCGTACTTTAACTGTTGGTTTAAAAACCAAGTTATCACCAAGAATTTACAATGCTCATTTGTTAAGAAGCTAAATAAAAGTTATTCACTGTATTCAGCTATCTTTAAATCAGAGCAGTATCAGTCCTTATTAGTTGTCAACTATCAAAAGCACCATCAGGAACCAAAAGAACTATAACTCACAGTTCAAGTTTTTACTGCATAAGCTTAAACATATCTAGACAAAAGATTAAGAAAAACAAAATCCCATTAATGGCAGTTAACTGAGCACAATGATCCCAGAGTCTAATACTATATAAGGGAGGAAAAGCATATAACAAAAGCTTCAAAACCTTACTTTTTTTCTTTCCAAAACAAGCTCCAGCTCAAGGGTATCTTGTTCCTCTTCTTCTTCACTTTCTCCAGATTGAACAACACTGCAAAGATCCTCCTGAGAAGGGTCTTCCATGTTGTCCAATGTAATTTCCTGTGGTTTTACTATAGTTGCTGCTTCTTCTGCTGTTGTACTTGTTTCTTTCACTTCTGAAACTGGCTCTGCTTCTTTACAAATTACTTTTCTTCTCCATCTCTCTTCTTCCTCTTTTATTCCCTCAGGCAACAAAGGAGCAAGCAGTGATGCTGCCACCCCTTTCTTCTCCTCCTCACTATTTGAGAGAGCCTGAATTCCTTCATTTACTTCCTATAAAGAATAAACTAGTCTCATTTATCTAAAAAAAAAAAAAGACCAAAAAAAACCAAACCCTCACCTGAATATATATTCAATTTGTTCATGCCAAAAAGGACTATATTTTTCAATCACTGGATAATCTTTTTTTAAAAGATTTTATTTATTTATTTGAGAGAGAGAGTGAGACAGAGCATGAGCAAGGGGGAAGGGTAGATGGAGAGGGAGAAGCGGACTCCCTGCTGAGCAGGGAGCCCGATGCGGGACTCAATCCCAGAACCCTGGGATCGTGACCTGGGCCAAAGGCAGATGCTTAACCAAATGAGCCACCCAGGCACCCTCAATCACTGGATATTCTCAAAAACCACTGACTACCAACAGATTAGTACATATGGTTGTACCATTTTTCTTACATGAACATAATGCAAACATTGTTACTTTAGGAAAGCAGCGTTTGAACTAGAATCTAGTTCTGGGTGGAATTCATACATATCCTCCCCCCTATTCTCCAAGTCTAAAGGCACGTTAGCAGAAGCACAATTTGAAAATGAAGTAAGATCGGAGTTTTGTCAACTCAACATATGACTGAATAAATCTCCACTCTTCTGCAGTATGCTAGAAAAGTGATTTAGAAGAAAGTGAAATAATTCTAAAATGAAATGTGTGATTAAACTTAAAGTGCTTTTTTTTTTTTTTAAAGATTTTATTTATTTATTTGAGGCAGAGAGATACAGAGAGAGAGAGAGAGCATGAGCAGGGGGAGAGGCAGAGGGAGAGGGAGAAGCAGGCTCCCCGCTGAGCCAGGAGCCCGATGTGGGGCTCGATCCCAGGACCCCAGGATCATGACCTGAGCCGAAGGCAGACAATTAACCATCTGAGCCACCCAGGTGCCCCCTTAAAGTGCTTCTTTACAAATTACTTTTGTAAAGTTATTGGGGTAAGAGCTGCTCTACTTCCCTCCTAGAGTTATAAAGACCAAATGATTCTGTAAGTGTGTGTGTGTGTGTGTATTTTTAAGTAGGCTCCACACCCAACGTAGAGCTTGAACCCACAACCCTGGGATCAGGAGTTGCATGCTCCACCTACTGACTTCAGTCAGTCAAGCGCCTCCTGAAAGTACGTTTTACTATACTCCCCATTTAAACCCATCACTTAAAACTCAGGATAAATTAAAATTCAACACACCCACTATAGAATACAACTTACTTTGTCTTACTGATGAGACTATAGAAATGCTCATTTTACTAATAATAGTTTTTAATTTTTAAGGTAGTTTATCTTTTTCCAAAAAAAAAAACACTTATGTGGGGGTCCCAAAATAGAGCTATTCTGAAGTGGAGAAGATCTGAAGCCCTGCCTGCTGCTCCCACATCCTTCAAAATGACCCTCTGTGGCATTCGAAGGTTCCAAAAGAACCACTGAACTGGATAACTATTATAAATGCTACGTATTAAACATAAACATTAAATTAAATAAAGCTTTCAGAATCAGAGTTTATTCTATTTCACATCTGGTTTTAAGACAGCAACAGAAGCATCTACATCTGTGCCAGAGTAACAGTCAAGTTCTTTAGATCTGAAATAAGCAAATGAGAGAAGTTGTAAAACTGACCTTTTTAACTTCTCGCTTGGCTATGACTGGTCCACTTTTACTACTGGAAACAGAAATGTTTTTCTCCTTAGTATACACGTCTGTATTAACCACAAAATTACCTTCAGCACCTGTTACAGAACTAAAAACAAAACAAAACAAAAGCTATATATACATACACACACACACATATATACTTAGCAAGAGAAACAGAAGGCAAATATTAAAAACAAAAGATAAGACTCTAACTTCCTTCTTAGGTAATTTCTTTTTCAAGTCTATTCTTACCTGGGCTGATAATGTTGTAATCCCTGTACCTGGGTGGCAAGATACTGAGGTAACTCCCAAGTCACTTCATTTGTTTGTGTGTTCCAATAATAATAGCATCCTGTGTTCTCATCCCAGACTTCTTGCCAATCTCCCATCTCAATTCCAACTAGAAGAAAATATAACAAATTTTAAAACACAAAATTCTCATCAACAAAACTAAAAACAACCTACTGAATGGGGGGAGATGTTTGCAAATGACGTATTTGATAAAGGGTTAGTACCCAAAATATAAAAAAAAAAACAAACTTCTACAACTCAACACCCAAAAACCAAATAGTCCAATTATAAATGGGCAGAAGACATGAGCAGACATTTCTCCAAAGATGACATACAGATGGCCGACACATAAAAAGATGCTCAACATCACTCATCATCAGGGAAATGCAAATCAAAACTGCAACAAAATATTACCCCACACATGTCAGAATGGCTAAAATAAAAAACACAAGAAACAGGTGCTGGTGAGGATGTGGAGAAAAAAGAATCCTCTTACACTGTTGGTAGGAATGCAAACTGGTGTAGCCACTATGGAAAACAGTATGGAGGTTCCTCCAAAAATTAAAAATAGAACTACGCTATGATTTAGTAATCCCACTACTGGGTATTTATCCAAAGCATACAAAAACACTAATTTAAAAGGATAATATGCACCCCTATGTTTATAGCAGCATTATTTATAATAGCCAAATTATGGAAACAGCCCAAGTATCCATCAACAGATAAAGAAGATGGTATATATACACTATGGAATATTACTCAGCCATAAAAAATAAGGAAATCTTGCCATTTCCAACAACAGACAGAGCTAGAGAGTATAATGCTGAGCAAGTAAGTCAGAGAAAGACAAACACCGTATGATTTTACTCATGTGGAATGTAAGAAACAAAACAAATGAACAAAGGGAAAAAAAAGAGAGACAAACAAACCAAGAAACAGACTCTTAACTATAGAGAACAAACTGATGGTTACCAGAGGGGAGGTGGGGATGGGGATAGGTGAAATAGGTAATGGGGATTAAGGAATGCACTTATCATGATGGGCACAGAGTGATGGATAGAATTGTTAAATCACTATATTGTACACCTGAAACTAATATAACACTGTATGTTAGCTATACTAGAATTAAAAACTTAAAAAAAAGAAAAAAAGCAGCACTAATTTCTCCACAATTCTGACCTCATATCCCAAGTCAGCTCTAAAGCCATTAATAATCTAACAAGGTTCCTCAACCTTAGCACTGTTAACATTTGGTCTAGATAATTCTTTGATATAGTGGGGGCAGTCCTATATAGTGTTCAGTATCCCAGATTTTACCCACTAGATGCACTAACAATTTCCCACCCCGTTTTGACAACCAAAAACATCTTCAGACACTGTCAAATGTCTCCTGGGGGTCCAACTCCTCCTCCTCAAATCCTCTTTGCACCATGGCTTAAAAAAGTAGTTTGACAGTCCAAAAATATATCATGAAGCCCAAAAGAATTTTTAAAATAATGGCTTTTATTATTCACTTGGCATAAACTGCAACCTGTTAAAAGGGCAATTTTATTTTTTGCAATTATTTTTCAAAAGATACAATTATTATCCTAGTAATTCTCAGAGAAAACAGTCCTCCTTATCATCTTCTAAACAGTGTACTTAAAAGGTCAGAATCCTAAAGTCTGGGGCTAAAGGATAGGGGTTTTCATCTTTGGGAATGTCAATGCCTAGAACACCTTTAAAGATTGCACTTTAGGGGCGCCTGGGTGGCTCAGTTGGTTAAGTGACTGCCTTCGGCTCAGGTCATGATCCTGGAGTCCCTGGATCGAGTCCCGCATCAGGCTCCCTGCTCGGCAGGGAGTCTGCTTCTCCCTCTGACCCTCTTCCCTCTCGTGCTCTCTGTCTCTCATTCTCTCTGTCTCAAATAAATAAATAAAATCTTTAAAAAAAAAAAAAAAGATTGCACTTTAGATTTCTTTAAAAATCAAAGGATCAGACTTACCTCCTGCGAGTGAACACTGAGTATCATATTGCCACCCTGTAGTCTGAGTTGAGTCTGTTCCATTTGAAGTAGCAGAAGAAAGGGCAGATGTTGCTGATTCCTTTGGCTCTGGTCGAGGTGGAGTTGGAGGTGGAGCAGAAGCTCCTACAGGAGCTGCAGGCTGAGGAGCTGTTATAGCATCAATCTCCTTTAGAATGAAAACATTAACAAATTCTTTAATAATCGCAAAACCAAAAAACTGAAGAAATGACAATCACCATAAAAAAAATTCTAGGAGCACTGGGGTGGCTAAGTTGTTAAGTGTCTGCATTTGGCTCAGGTCATGATCCCAGGGTCCTGGGATTGAGCCCCACATCGAGCCCCACATCAGGCTCCCTGCTCAGTGGGGAGCCTGCTTGTCCCTCTGCCTGCCCTTCCCCCTGCTTGTGCGCACGTGCTCTGTCAAATAAAATCTTAAAAAACAAAAAAACTCTACAATCAGTTCTCAGCTTCTCCAATCAAAACTCTCACCTTCCAATTACATAAAAGTTCCCCAAGCCCTTTAATTCTCCATTTTTCTCCTCCTTACAACCTTTACAAAAAGAGAAGAGAGTGATGGGGAGGGACTAAAGAAGAGAGATGGAAGGGGCAAAGAAGGGAGATGGGGAAACACTGAGACTGATAAAAAAGTAGGCTAACCACTTGAGGTCCAGGTCCCAAAGTGGCTTCAATAACTAAAAACCCAAACAAAAGCACCACTAACCGCTAGGAAGTTGGCCAGTGTACTATCAATATCAGCTGACTGGTTTCCATTTGCCTCTTTAGACTGTGCTGGTTTTTCTGAAACATCACTCTCATCATCATCACTGTCAGCGTATGCACCAAGCAAGCACAGACCTCCTAGAAACAAAATGGTAAACAATGTTAATAATAACAATGCCAGTATGCCCCAGGAAGTACTCAAGAAAAAATATGACATGGTTCTTCAGAGTTTACATTTACTTTACATACAGATTGGAACATAACCTCAAAATAAATCATCACTGAACTACCACAGAGAAGTATAAATTACATTATGCACTTAGAGCTAATAAAATCATTCACATAGTTGCTTGAGAGCCTTCTCAAAATACACAATCATTGAACCTCATACTCTGTCAAAATAGCACATGGTAAATCTTGATGTTAGAATTTGTTGCTTTGTGTCCATCTCAAACAAGCAAGCCAATTAGGATTTAGTAGATGAAACAAAGAAATTTTTAAAATTAAAAATCTTTTTGGGGTGCCTGAGTGGCTCAGTCGTTAAGCGTCTGCCTTCGGCTCAGGTCATGATCCCAGGGTCCTGGGATAGAGCCCCACATTGGGCTCCCTGCTCCGCGGGAAGCCTGCTTCTCCCTCTCCCACTCCCCCTGCTTGTGTTCCCTCTTTCACTGTGTCTCTCTCTGTCAAATAAATAAAATAAATCTTAAAAAAAGAAAATGATCTGGTTACATATACCAAGACCCACAAAACTCTTCAAGTTTCTTTCAGCTAGATAATCTCATCTTTGAGAATATACCCCTCAAAATAATTCAAAAATTTTTTTCACACAGGGCGCCTGGGTGGCTCCGTCGTTAAGCGTCTGCCTTCAGCTCAGGTCATGATCCCAGGGTCCTGGGATCGAGCCCCGCATCAGGTTCCCTGCTCCACAGGAAGCCTGCTTCTCCCTCTCCCCACTGCTTGTGTTCCCTCTCTCGCTGTCTCTCTCTGTCAAATAAATAAATAAAATAAAATAAAGTATCATAGTAGTCTATTAATCTAATTTCAGAGGCTACTCTGAATTTTTCCTTAGAGAATTTCACATGCCTATTACCATAATATTCTTCTGCATAAAAGTATTAGATATGCGGGGCGCCTGGGTGGCTTAGTCGTTAAGTGTCTGCCTTCGGCTCAGGTCATGATCCCAGGGTCCTGGGATCGAGCCCCGCATCATGCTCTCTGCTCAGCGGAGAGCCTGCTTCTCCCTCTCCCACTCCCCCTGCTTGTGTTCCC
>NW_028067660.1:0-386 GCF_054177405.1 Leptonychotes weddellii
CCCAATCAGGACAAGCTCAGGTTGTTTGGCCCTACATCCAGTCCTCAAGGAGGTGGTATTGCTACTGTCAGGAGGGCAGGCTTTCAGGGTGGAGAGAGCTTCCAGAGGGGTTTAGGCAGAGAAACCCAGGGGATGGAGCAACAGCAGGTTTTGTGGGGTTTTCAGCCATTTGCTTCCTCTACTAGGACAGGGGGAGTGGACAGCCAAGGAGACCTCTGTCCCCCATACCCCACAGCTGGTGGGTGGCTGAGGTGGGGAGTGAGCAGCAGGAAGTGGCTGTTAACCTCTGCTGAGAGCCGGGTGCCAGGCATAGGACTTGGTCAGTGGGTTCTGAATGCCACCTTCCTGGTTAAGGGCAGGGTGGGAGACTCAGGACAAAAGAGACC
>NW_028067661.1:0-386 GCF_054177405.1 Leptonychotes weddellii
GGCGCCTGGGTGGCTCAGTTGGTTAAGCGACTGCCTTCGGCTCAGGTCATGATCCTGGAGTCCCGGGATCGAGTCCCGCATCGGGCTCCCTGCTCGGCGGGGAGCCTGCTTCTCCCTCTGACCCTCCCCCCTCTCATGTGCTCTCTCTCTCTCATTCTCTCTCTCAAATAAATAAATAAAATCTTTAAAAAAAAAAAAAGTCAAAGGAACTGGTGGTTTCCAGGGGTCAAGGGCAAACTGCTTAATGGGTGGGGGGGTTTACTTTAGAGTGATGGGAATGTTTTGGAACTAGACAGAGGTGGTGGTTGCATAAATAATTGTGAATGTGCTAAATGCCACTGAATTGTTCACTAAGAAATGATCAATTTTGTATTATGCGAATCTCA
>NW_028067662.1:0-386 GCF_054177405.1 Leptonychotes weddellii
GAAACAGTAGTATATTAATAAATAAAATATCTCTAAGATGTGATAATTTGGGAATGTTACATTTGGAAACCAGTGTTAAGATTGTGGTGCTTAGTTGCTTCTTTGATTTTAAAGAGATACTAAGTAAAAGGAAGTTGTGAGATCTTACAGTCCATCCTTTATTTAGAAATGTGCTTAAATTAAGCACTTTTTTTTTTTTTTAAAGATTTTATTTATTTATTTGACACAGAGAGAGACAGTGAGGGAGGGAACACAAGCAGGGGGAGTGAGAGAGGGAGAAGCAGGCTTCCCGCCGAGCAGGGAGCCCGATGCGGGGCTCGATCCCAGGACCCTGAGATCATGACCTGAGCCGAAGGCAGTCGCTTAACCAACTGAGCCACCCAGGC
>NW_028067663.1:0-386 GCF_054177405.1 Leptonychotes weddellii
AAAATTCCAGTTATAAGATAGAGAAGAACTAGGGTTGTCATATACAGTTTCATGACTATAGCTAGCACTGCTGTGTGGCATATAGTTAAGAGAGTAAATCCTAAAAGTTCTCATCACAAAGGAAAAAAAATTTTTCTTTTTTTCTTTTTATTGTCTCTATGAGAAAGTGGATATTAACCTAACCCATTGTGGTATTCAGTTCACAATATATGCAAATCAAACCATCATGCTGTATGCCTTAAACATTTATAGTGATGTACATCAATTATTTCTCAGTAAAACTGGGAGGGCAGTGAGATGATCTTTAAAGACACAAAGATGGCACAGGATACTGATCAAATTTAAGAGTAGGTAGGTATAGAAGGCATATATTTCTCAGACTGTGG
>NW_028067664.1:0-386 GCF_054177405.1 Leptonychotes weddellii
GGCGCCTGGGTGGCTCAGTTGGTTAAGCGACTGCCTTCGGCTCAGGTCGTGATCCTGGAGTCCCAGGATCGAGTCCCGCATCGGGCTCCCTGCTCAGCGGGGGGTCTGCTTCTCCCTCTGACCCTCTTCCCTCTCGTGCTCTCTGTCTCTCATTCTCTCTCTCAAATAAATAAATAAAAAATCTTTAAAAAAAAAAAAAAGAAGAAGAAGAGAAGCAGGGGCGCCTGGGTGGCTCAGTCGGTTAGGCGTCTGACTCTTGATCTCAGCTCGGGTCTTGATCTCAGAGTTGTAGGTTCAGGCCCTGTGATGGGCTCCACATTGGGCATGGAGTCTACTCACAGAAAAAAAAAAAGAAGAAGAAGAAAAGGGAGAGAGAGAAGCACACC
>NW_028067665.1:0-386 GCF_054177405.1 Leptonychotes weddellii
GATCTTTCCCCTCTGCACCAGTTGGGGACCTAGGCGGAAAGAGATGCCACACCCAACCAAGGTAATTGGAGGAGAGTTTTAACAAAGGAACTATTTACAAAGGTATGGGCGGCATTTAGGGAAACCACTGAGGGACGGTGCAGAACCTTGGTGCTGGCAACTGTGGGAAGTCATGATGCCCTTCATTCTGAGATCAAGGAGAAGAAACTGTTACCAGAGTCCAGAAAGGTGCCCCAACAGGTGCTGTGGCCTTCCCCAGAGGGAGACAACTAACCCGCAGCATCCCTGCAGGGAAGATCCAAGCACCAAGGACCTGACCTCACTGCCCTGTCTTCTGATCTCTTGCTGGTTCCTTCTATCAGCTAAACCCAAGCAGAAGCCAGAGA
>NW_028067666.1:0-386 GCF_054177405.1 Leptonychotes weddellii
AAAACAAAGAATCCAGTTAAGAAATGGGCAGAAGTCATGAATAGACATTTTTCCAAAGAAGACACCCAGGTGGCTGACAGACACATGAAAAGGTGCTCAACATCACTCATCATGAGGGGAATACAAATCAAAACCACGATGAGATAGCATCTCACACCAGTCAGAATGACTAAAATTAACAACACAAGAAACAACAGGTGTTGGCGAGGATGCTGAGAAAGGGGAACCCTCTTGCAGTGTTGGTGGGTATGCAAGCTGGTGTAGCCACTCTGGAAAACAGTATCGAGGTTCCTCACAAAGTTAAAAATAGAGCTACACTATGACCCAGAAATTGCACTACTAGGTATTTACCCAAAGGATACAAAAATACAGATTTGAAGGAGTAC
>NW_028067667.1:0-386 GCF_054177405.1 Leptonychotes weddellii
GAGAACCCAGCTGAACAGGCGCTGAAAGAGGCATCTGCCTTGTTTATCTTTGTATCCCCAGCACACAGGATAAACTCTGAAGTACAGCGAATGAATAAAGCAAGCGAATGAACGGACTAGGTCATTCATGTGATGCTTCACATCCTTCTCTGCTTACTAACTCCATCACAGCACTGATTGCACTGTGCTGAAATTGTCTGTCTCGGCAGACTATCAACATCTCGAGAGCTTTTATCTCTTATTTCTGTAATCCCAGTATCAAAATAGTACGGGTACTTAGCAAGCATCCACTAAACTGCTTCTGAAGAAAAAATTCTGGAAGGCCACACCCCACCGTATTAGGTGTGGTTACCTCTGGAGAAAGAAACAGGACAGGGCACCAATAA
>NW_028067668.1:0-386 GCF_054177405.1 Leptonychotes weddellii
GATATCGGAGGATAAACGGCAGCGGGAGGGTGCCTGACCGTGGGGATCCTACACCGCCAGTGAGTGACAGCCTCGTGCGCTGCGGACAGGGCACAGACTCGCAGACTGGTAGCGTCAGGAAAGGACTTTAGGGCAGCCCCCTGGGTGGAAAACCAGACCAGCGGCGTTGCGTGCACGCGAACCACAGCCCCCCCCCCCCGGACAGAAACCAGAGCGACCCTCGCGCGAACGCGAACTGCAGCCTCCCAGACAGAAACCTGGTGCGCCGGAGTCGCGCAGGTGAACTGCAACCCCCGGGGTGGGAACCCCCAGCGTGGAGCAGCAGAGTCATGCGCATGGGAACTGCAGTCCCCAGACGGAACCCCAAGCAGTGGAGTTGCAAGCGC
>NW_028067669.1:0-386 GCF_054177405.1 Leptonychotes weddellii
AAAATAAAATAAAATAAAATACAACCATTACTACTTCCGACCCTGGGAAGGAAAAAAATTTCTTCTAGGAGCAGGTCAAGTTTTTGCCCAGCAAAATACTTTGACAAGAACCTCAAACTCAAACCCTGAGCATGGGCCATGGTTTAGAAAGTTATCAGAGAAAAAAAAGGGAATTATAGAGGGGCTAAATTTCAGATATGAACAGAAACTTGTGGGAGCTAATTAATCTTAAATTCTCTTTTATGAGCTGACCCCTGCTGTTGTTACTCTAGGCACTTTAGCAAGTGTGTAGTCCATCCTATTGCCTTGTAGGAGTGGTGTTTGGGGCAATTCTCAGACAGGGCCACCTTTGTGGGCATGTAACCCATGCAGTTGTATAGTGCCCC
>NW_028067670.1:0-8000 GCF_054177405.1 Leptonychotes weddellii
TCTCAGCACTGTTAAGATGTGCTTGCATTGTCTTTTGGCTTGCAAAATTTCTTATGAGAAGTCTGTTGAAATTTGTATCTTTTTCCTGATGTATACAAAATATCCTTTTTCTTTGGCTTCCTCCAGGTTTTCTCTCTCCCTCCTTTTTCTAAGTATTTGGAATATAATATGTCTAAATGTGATATTGTTGTAATTTTCCTATTTTTGTATTGGTGTTTCCTGATATTCTTGAATCTGTGTATGATTTATAATGTGTATAGGTCTCTCATAATTGGAAAATTGAAAAATTATGACATTTTTAATTACAAAAGGTAATGGATTTAATATTTTTGAGACATTTTAGATTTACACAAAAATTTAGCTAAATTACAGAAAGTTTCCACATAACTCCTCCATTTCTTGTATTTTAACATGCATCAGTGTGGTACATTTGTTAAAATTGATAAACCTATGTTGATACACTATTATTAATTAAAATCTGTAGTTTACCTCAGTGTTTATTCTTTGTGGTGAACATTCTATAGGTTTTGACAATTTGACAATAATAACACATGTCCACCATTGCAGTATCATATAGAATAATAGGTTCACTTACCTAAAAATCCTCTGTGCTCACCTATTCATTCCTTAGTTTCTCATCCCATATCTCTGGTAACCACTGGTCCTTTTACTGTCTCCACAGCTTTTCCTTTTCCAGAATGTCATATGGCTGAAATCATACAGTATGTAGCCCTTTTAAACTGGTTTCTTTCACTTAGCAACATACTTTTAAGATTTCTCCAAATCTTTTTGTGGCTTGATAGCTCATTTATTTTTATTGCTGAATAATGTTTTACTGTATGGATGTACTGCAGTTTGTTTATCCATCAACCTGTTAACGGGAATATTGGTGGCTTCAAATTTTGGGCAATTATGAATGAAGCTGCTACAAACATTTGTGTAAACGTGTTTGTTTGGAGATAAATTTTCAATTCCTTTTGGTAATACCGAGGAGTATGATTGCTTGATTATATAGTAAGAGTATGTTCAGTTCTGTAAGCTACTGCCAAACTGTCTTTCAAAGTGGATGTACCATTTTTCATCCCTGCCAACTATTTCTGATGTCATTGTTATTCTATATTCTTGCTTGCATTTAGCACTGTTGGAGTTTTAGATTTTAGACATTGCAATAGATATGCAGCTTATTGCATTTTTGTTTTAATTTGTAAGCCCCTAAAGATGTGTGAGGCTGAACATCATTTCATGTGCTTATTTGCCATTACTGTATCTTCTTTGGTGAGTGTTCAAGTATTTTGCCAATTTCTGGATCAGTTTTTAATTTTAATGAAGTTCAATTTGAGTGTTTTTATGAATAATGCTCTTGGTGTTTTCTAATACTGTTTTTTCAAACATTTCTTTTACCCCATTGTCTCCCTAGTCTTCAGGGATTCCAATTCCACATATATTAGATATTTTAATATCATCCCACAGTCCTTGGATGGTCTTTTCTTTTTAATTTGTTTTCCTTTTTTTGTTTAAGTTTGGGTAATTTTTATTGACCTATCTTCAAGCTTATTCATTCTTTCCTTGGCTGTGTCAATGCTACTGATGAGCCTGTAGAAGTCATTCTTCATCTGTGTTACTGTGATTTGTCCTTCTTGCCTTTACATCAGATTATTTCTCACACCTTCCTCATCTCTGCTAAAATTACCTATATCATCATTCATGGTGTTCATCTTTTCTACTAAAGCCTTTAATGAATCAATCTTAGTTATTTAAAATACCCTGCTTAATAGCTCCAACATCTATGTCATACTGTGTTGTTTTGTTGATCTTTTTTATTGTTTCCTGGCAGTGTTTTGCTTTATTCTTTCTTTTTCTATGCCTTGTAGCTTTTTTTGGAAGTTGGACACTTTGTGTAGCACCCCTGAAACTGAGGCAAATAGTTTTTATGGTTGGATATACATGCCTTTTCTACTCCTAGGCTCTCTATGAAAAGTTAGAGTCAATATAGTGAGGAGTTGGGTTGAGTATATTAGTTATTTAGTGCTGCCATAAAAGTTGCAACAAAAATATTAGATTAAAACATCTATTATCTTACTCTGCTCTAGGTCAGAAGTTCACTGAACTTGACTGGCCTCTCCACTGAGGGTTTCACAAGGCTGAAATCAAGGTGTCTGCTACTCTTAGTTCTTATCTGGAGCCAAGTTATCTAGGGGTCGGTTGTACTTCACAGCTCATTCAGATTGTTGGAAGAATTTATTTCCACATATTGGTAGTATTAAGGTCTGTTTCTCTGCTTATTCTCAGCCAGGGAGCTTCTAAACTTCTAGAAGTAACCCACATTCCTTGTCTCATGGTTCTATTGTTCCGTCTTCAAAGTTAGCAATGGTAAATCAAGTCCTTCCTACTCTTTGAATCATTCTGAACTCCCTTTCTGCTTCATTTCCTCTGCTTACCTCTTCTGCTACACCTCTCTGCCTCCAGCCAGAAAAATTTATCTGCTTTAATGTGGTCAAGTGATTGGATTGGGCAAAGCTACATAAGACAGAAAATTCTTCCAATCATAATGTCCATAACCTTAATCATATCTGCAAAGACCCTTCATAGAAGTTTCTAGATTAGGGTTTGACTGAATAACAAGGGGATAGGAATCTTGGAAATACACCTTTTGAATTCTACTTACCACATTGGGTTTGAATTTTGTGGTTGCTATGTCAGCCTTAACATACCACAGACTTTAAATCCTCTGTTATTATCTGGTATGAGGGTGGTACTGGTTTGCTACTGTTTTTCCTCATTGTCTACTTCACCATCAGTGTATGTTTTCTATTTTGGCCTGTATCTCAGGTAAGGTCTATATGACAGATTTGCTCATTTTCCAGAAGTATATTTTATCACTTATTACTTGACACTTATAGGTAAGGTGGTAGGGTATTTCCATGGTGCTCTCTCTTTTTTATATTTATCCTCTTTCAAAGAAGGTCTTATGTCCCTGGGTCCCGGGGGTGGGTACCTTCTCCATGATCTTGCTTTACCACCATCTGTAGCAGACCTTTAATGGTCTGGGTCCAAGATGAATCCCTGTTCTTCTTCAAGAAAAGAGGGGATTTTTGTTTGTTTGTTTTCTTTGTTGTTGTTTTTTTCCTTTTCCCTCCTCACCTGCTACATTGTGTATTCATTTAATGTCTTTACTACAACAGGATTTACTGTTTGTTTGTTTGTTTTCCCCTAGTGGCTTAAGGCTTTTGTTTCATAGGGAAGATAGGAAATTGACATAGGTTGAAAGTCATGATTTTTCCAAAAAGAGAAATGTTTTCTTCTCATAGATCTGCACCATGAGGGAAACTTTCTCAGGAGCCTTGTTTTGCTCCCAGTTTTTCTGGTGAGCACCCAGTTAGGTCCATGGCAAACAGTTCACAAGTGGGTGTGAATTCCCCTTGTGTCTAAATTCCCCAGATTATATTATCAATATAGTTCTCACTCAGAATTTAGGTATGCATTTAAAATTTAAGAAAAATTATTCTTATTGGATAGTATAGCTTTCAGTGGCATCTTTTGCAGGTAAACATGTGTTTAAATATAATCTCTCCTTGAAGGCATTTCTAGCTCCTTAGACTTTGTGTGATTTTGTTGCCATGTAGCCTTAAACTTTGATGGGTCAAAAGTTTTGGGGTTTTTTTGTTTGTTTTGTTTTGTTTTTGTGAATTTGTAGATTGTCTGGCATTTTTCCTTTTTTCCCCAAATCTTTATTTAAATACTAGTTAGTTAACATATGGTGTAATTTTGGTTTCAGGAGTAGAATTTAGTGACTCATCATTTACATATAACACCCAGTGCTCAACACAAATTCCTCCTTAATACCCATCACCCATTTAGCCCATCCCCCATACACCTTCTCTCCATCAAACCTCAGTTTCTTCTCTATAGTTAAGAGTCTCTTAAGCTTTGCTTCCCTCCATTTTTCCCTTCCCCTTTGTTCATCTGTTATGTTTCTTAAATACACATGAGTGAAATCATACGGTATTTCTTTTTCTTTGACAGACTTATTTTGTTTAGCATAATACACTTTAGCTCCATCCACATCATAGCAAACATCAAGATTTCATTATTTTCAATGGCTGAGTAATATACCATTGTATATACATACCACATTTTTATCCATTCATCAATTGATGGACATTTTGCCTCTTTCCATAATTTGGTTATTGTTGATAATGCTGCAATAAATATTAGGGTGCATGTAACCCTTCAAATCACACTTTTTTGTATCCTTTAGGTAAATACCTATTAGTGCAATTGTTGGGGCATAGGGTATTTCTATTTCTAACTTTTTCAGGAACCTCCATACAGTTTTCCAGAGTTGCTGCACCAGTTTGCATTCCCACCAACAGTGTAAGAGGGGTTCCCTTTCTCTGCATTCTTGTCAACATCTGTTGTTTCCTGTGTAGTTAATTTGACCCATTCTGACAAGTGTGAGGTGGTATCTCATTGTGGTTTTGATTTGTATTTCCCTGATGATGAGTGATAGGATTTTTTTCATATGTCTGTTGGCCATCTGGATATCTTCTTTGGAAAAGTGTCTATTCATGTCTTCTGCCCATTTCTTCACTGGATTATTTGTTTTGGTGGTGTTGAGATTGCAAAATTCTTTATGGATTTTGGATACTAACCTTTATCAGATGTCATTTTCAAATATCTTCTCCCATTCCATAGGTTGCCTTTTAGTTTTGCTGATTGTTTCCTTCACTGTGCAGAAGGTTTTTATCTTGATGGAGTCCTAATAATTCATTTGTTCTTTTGTTTCCTTTGATTCAGGAGATGTGTCTAGTAAGAAGTTTCTAGACTGAGGTCAAAGAGGTTGATGACTGTGTTCTCCTCTAGGATATTGATGGTTTCCTGTCTCACATTAAGTTCTTTCATCCATTTTGAATTTATCTTTGTGTATGGTGTAAGAAAGTGGTCTAGTTTAATTCTTCTGCATACTGCTGTCCATTTTTCCCAACACCATTTGTTGAAGACACTATCATTTTTTCAATTGGATATTATTTATGCTTAATTGTGAAAATAGTTGTGGGTCCATTTCTGGGTTTTCTATTCTGTTCCACCAATCTATGTGTCTCTTTTTGTGCCAGTACCACCCTGTCTTGATCACCACAGCTTTGTAATGTGACTTGAAGTCTGGAATTGTGATGTCTCCAGCTTCGCTTTTCTTTTTCAAAATTTCTTTGGCTATTTGGGGTCTTTTTTGCTTCTATACAAATTTTAGGATTGTTTGTTCTAGCTTTGTGAAAAATGCTCGTGGTATTTTGATAAGGATTGCATTAAATGTATAGATTGCTTTGGGTAGTAAGACATTTTAAGAGTCTTTGTTCTTCCAATCCATGAGCATGGAATGTTTTTCCATTTCTTTGTGTCATCTTCAATATTTTTAACAAGTGTTCTACAGTTTTCAGGGGCGTCTGGGTGGCTCACTTTGTTAGGTGTCCAAATCTTGATTATGACTTAGGTCATGATCTCAGGGTTGTGGGATTAAGTCCCAAATTGGGCTCGACACTTAGCAGGGAGTCTGCTTGAGAATCTTGCTCTTCTCCTTCTGCCCATTCCCCCACACTTGCTACCTCGCTTTCAAAATAAATAAATAAATAAATAAATAAATAAATAAATAAATAAATATTTTAAAAATGTGTTCCATAGTTTTCAGAGTACAGATCTTTTACCTCCTTGATTAACTTTAGTCCTAGATATCATCATTTTTGGTGCAATTGTAAATGGGATAAATTCCTTGATTATTCTTTCTGATTCTTCATTATTTTTTTTAAGATTTTATTTATTTCTCTGAGAGAGAGAGAGCAGAGCAGGGGGAGGGGCAGAGGGAGAGGGAAAAGCAGGCTTCCACTGAGAAGGGAGCCAGATGTGGGGCTTGATCCCAGGGCCCTGGGAGCATGACCTCAGCCATAGAGGAAAATATCTGGTTTTCCCCACTGGTGATGACATTAACTGTGGGTCTTTTGTATATAGCCCTTATGATATTGAGGACTGTCTCCTCTTATCCCTACTTTGTGGAGGGTTTATATCAAGAATGGATGCTCTATTTTGTCAAATGCTTTTTCTGCATGTATGGAGAGGTACATAGGGTTCTTATCCTTTCTTTCATTAATGAGGTGTATCATGTTGATTAATTTGCAAATACCAAACCATCCCTGCAGGCCAGGAATAAATCCACTTGATTGTGGTGATTCTTTTAATGTACTGTTGGATTCCATTGCTAGTATCTTGTTGGGAATTTTTGCATCCATGTTCATCAGGGATATCAGCATGTAATTCTCTTTTTTGTCAGGTCTTTGGTTTTGGAATCAAGGTAATGCTTGACTCAGAAGGAATTTGGAAATATTCCTTCCATTTTTATTTTTTTGAATAGCTTGAGAAATATAGGTATTCACTCTTCTCTAAATGTCTGGTAGAATTCCCCTGGGAAGCTATCTATCTTTGGACTTTTAGTTGTTAGATTTTTCCTTAGTGATTCAATTTCTTTGCTGGTTATGAATCTGTTCAAATTTTCTATTTCTTCCTGTTTCAGTTTTGGTATTTTGTCTGTTTGTAGGAATTTGTCCATTTCTTCCAGATTGCCCAGTTTGTTGGCATATAATTTTTCATAGTATTCTCTTAAAATTGTTTGTATTTCTCTGTTGTTAGTTGTGATCTCTCCTCTTTCATTTGTGACTTTATTCATGTGGGTCCTTTCTCTTTTCTTTTTGATAAGTCTGGCTAGGGTGTTAAGAATGTATTTATTTATTTTGAAAGACCTTATTTATGGATTATAGGGAAAGAGAGAGAGCATGCAAGTGGGGAGGGCAGAGGGAAACAGAGAAAGAATCTGAAGCAGACTCCACACTGAGCACAGAGCCCAACACAGGGCTCAATCCCACAACCTCATGATCACCACCTGAGTCATAACCAAGAGTTGGATGTTTAACTGACTGAGCCACCCACGTGCCCCATGGTTTACCAATTTATTTATTTCTTTCAAAGAACCAGATCTTAGTTTCATTGATCTGTTATACTTGTTTTCTGTTTGTTTCTATATCATTTTAAGTTCTGCTCTAATTTTTATTTCCCTTTTCTGCCAATTTTATGCTTTATGTGCTATTCCTTTTCTAGGTCCTTTAAGTGTAAGTTAGTCTATGTGTTTAAGACATTTTTTTGCTTTTCAAAGTCGACCTGTATTGCTATACCCTTCCCTCTCAAGACTGCCTTTGCTGCATTCCAAAGATTCTGGACTGTCGTGTTTCATTTTAATATATATATAGTGTCATAAAAATATTTAATTTCTTTTTTTAATTTCCCAGATAACCCATTCATTCTTTAGTAGGGTGTTCTTTAATGTCCATATATTTGTGGTCTTTTCAAATTTTTTCCTATGGTTGACTTTAAGGTTCATACGGTTGTGGTCTGAAAATGTGCATGGTATGATCCCAACCTTTTTGTACTTATTGAGGGCTGATTTATGACCCAGTATGTGATCTATTCTGAAGAATGTTCCATGTACACTTAAGAAGAATGTGTATTCTGCTGCTTTAGGATAAATATTCTGAATATACCTGTGAAGTCCATCCAGTCCAGTGTGTCATTCAAAGCCATTGTTTCTTTGTGATTTTTTGCTTAGATGATCTGTCCATTGCTGTAAGTGGTTATTAAAGTCCCCTAATGTATTGTTATCAGTGAGTTTCTTTATTTTTGTTATAATTGAGTTATATATTTGGGTGCTGGAAATTTGGCATCATAATTATTTACAATTGTTAGATTTTCTTGTTGGATAAACCTTTTTATTATTATATAGTTTCTTCTTCATCTCTTGTTGCAATCTTTGGTTTAAAATCTAGTTTGTCTGTTATAAATCTGGCTTTCTTTTAACATCCATTAATTTAACTGATGGCTTTCCATCCCCTCACTTTCAACCTGGAGCTGTCTTTATGTTGTCTAAATTGGTATCTTGTAAACGGCATATAGATGGGTCTTGT
>NW_028067671.1:0-386 GCF_054177405.1 Leptonychotes weddellii
AAAACTGTTTAGCAATAGCTACTAAAGCTGAAGGTGAAACATATGGACATATCCTAAGAACAGTTCCTAGGTATTTTTCAATACAAATTTATTTGTGCACCAAAAGAAAAAAAAGTACATGTATGTTTACAGACATTTCTTTTTTTTTTTTAAAGATTTTATTTATTTATTTGAGAGAGAATGAGATAGAGAGAGAGAGCATGAGAGGGGGGAGGGTCAGAGGGAGAAGCAGACTCCCTGCTGAGCAAGGAGCCCGATGCGGGACTCGATCCTGGGACTCCAGGATCATGACCTGAGCCGAAGGCAGTCGCTTAACCAACTGAGCCACCCAGGCGCCCTGTTTACAGACATTTCAAAATAGCCTCAGACTAGAGCAGTCTAAATGT
>NW_028067672.1:0-386 GCF_054177405.1 Leptonychotes weddellii
AAAAAAAAAAAAAAACACACTAGGCTGGACCAGGAATTTATAAACTTGGGTCCCACTCCCAGGTAGCACCCTGATGGTGCATCTTTTTTTTTTTTTTTAAAGATTTTATTTATTTATTTGACAGAGAGAGAGAGAGACAGTGAGAGAGGGAGCACAAGCAGGGGAAGTGGGAGAGGGAGAAGCAGGCCTCCTGCCGAGCAGGGAGCCCAATGTGGGACTCGATCCCAGGACCCTGGGATCATGACCTGAGCCGAAGGCAGACGCTTAATGACTGAGCCACCCAGGCGCCCCTGATGGTGCATCCTTGGTCAGTTCAAGTCCTTTGTTCGTGCCTTTCATCTGAAACATGGAAATGATAACGTATCTTCAGCTTACCTTATAGGTTT
>NW_028067673.1:0-386 GCF_054177405.1 Leptonychotes weddellii
AAATTTATTTATTTGAGAGAGAGAGAGAGCAGGGGGAGAGGGAGAGAGAGAATCATCAAGCAGACTCCACGTTGAATGCTCTATCCCAGGACCCTGAGATCACGACCTGAACTGAAATCAAGACTAATCCACCCAAGCGCCCCTCCTCCACTCTTCTTTATACTTTACCCATACATTCACCATTTCTTTTTTTTTTTTTTAAGATTTTATTTATTTATCTGAGACAGAGAGAATGAGAGAGACAGAGAGCACATGAGAGGGGGGAGGGTCAGAGGGAGAAGCAGGCTCCCTGCCGAGCAGGGAGCCCGATGCGGGACTCGATCCCAGGACTCCAGGATCATGACCTGAGCCAAAGGCAGTCGCTTAACCAACTGAGCCACCCAGGC
>NW_028067674.1:0-386 GCF_054177405.1 Leptonychotes weddellii
CCATCTTGGAGCCTTAGCACAGCTGCTTCTTTTGGTCTCTGTTTTCTTTATCCTAGAGATAGACATGCACAAAGAAGCACACGCAAGGATGTTTACTGAAGCATTTTTTGTAAGACAACCACTGAAAACAACCTAATGTTCTGCATCAGTAGGCAGGACCTATACCCTATGATATATAACCTCTGTGATTTTTTTTTTTTAAAGATTTTATTTATTTATTTGAGACAGAGAGAATGAGAGACAGAGAGCATGAGAGGGAGGAGGGTCAGAGGGAGAAGCAGACTCCCTGCCGAGCAGGGAGCCCGATGCGGGACTCGATCCTGGGACTCCAGGATCATGACCTGAGCCGAAGGCAGTCGCTTAACCAACTGAGCCACCCAGGCGCC
>NW_028067675.1:0-386 GCF_054177405.1 Leptonychotes weddellii
AAAGTTTATAACAGCAATGGCTGCCCCTTATACATTGTTTAATACAAATTAAGTGGACTCAACATAATTTCATTGTTAAAAAAAAGATCTGTATTATTCTCTGTAAGAGTATATTCAAATGAGTAGTCTAGTCCCTATTTTTGGTACGTATACTTTATTATTAGTTATTATTTTGATAAGATTTTTACTTTTTTGGCAAATAATTAAATTATGAATACTTGAAAAAAAAAAAGTGTTCTGCCTTTCCAAATCGGTTTGCGAAATCCCGATTTTACTATGAAGCGAATGTACATGTGTGAACTTCCATTCACTGCTCTCTGCGCTGCCAAGCCTCACTCATCTTAGGGCCCCACACAAATGCAGCATCCTTTAAGACCTCTTCCTAC
>NW_028067676.1:0-386 GCF_054177405.1 Leptonychotes weddellii
AGATGGACTCTGAAAAACAAACTGAGGGTTCTAGAGGGGAGGGGGGTGGGAGGATGGGTTGGCCTGGTGGTGGGTATTGAGGAGGGCACGTTCTGCATGGAGCACTGGGTGTTGTGCACGAACAATGAATCATGGAACACTTCATCTAGAACTAATGATGTAATGTATGGGGATTAACATAAGAATAAAAAAAAAATGCGGTCCTATAGTATGTGGCCTTTTGTATCTGACTTCCTTTACTTAGCACAATGTTTTTTGGGGGTCATCCATGTCATACCGTGTGTCACTAGGACATCATTGTCTTTATGGCTGAATAATATTCCCTCTTATGAATCTACCTCGTATTGTTTATTCATTCCCCAAGTGATGGGCACTTGGGTTGCTTC
>NW_028067677.1:0-386 GCF_054177405.1 Leptonychotes weddellii
AAACATTGAAGACTTTTACCTTCCTTCAAAGTCTGCCATATGTTAAAAGTCTGATGACTACTTATCCCAAGCCCAGAAAATGAGACAAATTTCAGTACCATAGTAAATACACACTGATCCAGACTTATCTCTGTAACTCTTACATTTTGACCAAAATGGCTATCTCTTCTGAAGAAATGGCATTATCTTTTTTTTTTTTTTAAAGATTTTATTTATTTATTTGAGACAGAGAGAATGAGAGACAGAGAGCATGAGAGGGAGGAGGGTCAGAGGGAGAAGCAGACTCCCCGCCGAGCAGGGAGCCCGATGCGGGACTCGATCCCAGGACTCCAGGATCATGACCTGAGCCGAAGGCAGTTGCTTAACCAACTGAGCCACCCAGGCGC
>NW_028067678.1:0-386 GCF_054177405.1 Leptonychotes weddellii
CCTCGGATTCACTTCTCCGCACGTCCTACCTTCCAGAAAGTGGTCGCTTTTCTGTTCAGAGAGTTGTTGCTATTCCTTTCTTCGATCTCCCGTTGAGTCTGTAGGTGTTCAGAATGGTTTGATCCCTATCCAGCTGAATTCCTGAGAGGAGACGAAATCCAGGTCTCCTACTCCTCCGCCATCTTGCTCCGCCCCCCCCAAAGTACAGTAATTTGAAAGCTGAACCAATATATATAAAGTCAAGAAACAAGTCAATTTTTAGATAGATATCACACATTAGTAATGTAACAAAAATTTATCTGTCTGTGAGTTTTAGCTTATGTGCAGCATTTTGGGGAACATTAAGCTGTAATGATTGGTGGACAATATAAGGACATTGATTTTAG
>NW_028067679.1:0-386 GCF_054177405.1 Leptonychotes weddellii
ATAGCTGAGCAATATTCCATTGTATATATCTACCACATTTTCTTTATCCATTCATCTGTTGAAGGGTATCTCAGCTCATCTCATTGCTGCTATGAACATTGGGGTGCATGTGCCCCTTCTTTTCACTACATCTGTATCTTTGGGGTACATGCCTAGCAGTGCAATTGCTGGGTCATAGGGTAGCTCTATTTTTTTTTTTTATTCTTATGTTAATCCCCATACATTACATCATTAGTTTTAGATGAAGTGTTCCATGATTCATTGTTTGTGCATAACACCCAGTGCTCCATGCAGAATGTGCCCTCCTCAATACCCACCACCAGGCTAACCCATCCTCCCACCCCCCTCCCCTCTAGAACCCTGTTTGTTTTTCAGAGTCCATCGTC
>NW_028067680.1:0-386 GCF_054177405.1 Leptonychotes weddellii
ATATCTGGAAGGTTCTGAGCAGGGTTTGGAGGCACAGAGAGGAGTTGGGAAAACAGGCAATGTGGTATTGTGGGTTTGTGTGTGTGTGTCCCTTTAATGCATGCTTCGGAAGAAAAAGGGACGACCTCCAGTCAGAGAGAACAATTCCTACAGAAGCCTGTAGACATGTTTTAAAAAGGGAACATCACCATTCTAACTGGTGTGAGGTGGTATCTCAATGTGGGGTAGAATGGCAAAAATTTACAAGGCAAGAAACAACAAATGTTGGAGAGGATGTGGAGAAAGGGGAACCCTCTTACACTGTTGGTGAGAATGTAAGTTGGTTCAGCCACTCTGGAAAACAGTGTGGAGTTCCTCAAAAAATTAAAAATAGAGCTACCCTATGA
>NW_028067681.1:0-8000 GCF_054177405.1 Leptonychotes weddellii
CCCTCACAGGGGTGTCTGGTGCAAATGCCATGAATGTCGTTCTGGTATTTTGGAAATTACTGTTTGTTTACTAAACAGAAGGGATTGTGGTAATGAGCAAAAGTTTTCCTACCTGTCACAGCTGGGATATTTTTGGGTTCAAAAACCAGAAAACTCCCAAACATGTAGCTCAATAATAAGGACAGTTTATTACTTCATAAACCAAGGAATCCCCAGGGTATTCCAGGCAGCTCTGGGTCTGGCTGGCTCAGAAGCCGTGGCTTCTTAAGGATCGGGTTCCTTCTAGCTTCTTGCTGTGCTGTTGTCCCCTCACTGGCTTTCGCTCTGATGGTTGCGGGAAGGTTCTGCAGCTCCAGGTATCACATCCTCATGCAACAATGCCCAGAGGCTGAAAGAGAGAACAATATGTTTCTTCCTATTGACTCTTTATAAGACCTGGGAAACCTTTTCCAGAAACCTCTTGCATATTTTCTCTCATGCTACTTTGGCCGAAATTGCATCCCAGGCTTATTCCTAGACGGTTGTTGGCAGAGGAAATGTACCGAAGTGACTGGCCACCATGAGGTTTCCACCAGAGAGGTCTGCTCCCTGGGGACATGTTGGAAATAGGGGGTGTTTTGGTTTGTCTTAATGATTGATGACACTGCTGGCCTTCACAGAGTGGGGCCAGAAATACGGGGTGTCCTACAATGTGCAAGACAGTCTAAAGATAAACATCGTCCACGTGTATGAAGAGCCATTTTAATGAATGAATGAATGAATGAATGAATTTTTTAAAGATTTTATTTATTTATTCATGAGAGACAGAGAGAGAGAGAGAGACAGAGGCAGAGGGAGAAGCAGGCTCCCCGCGGAGCAGGGAGCCCGATGCGGGACTCGATCCCAGGACCCTGGGATCATGACCTGATCCGAAGGCAGACGCTTAACCAACTGAGCCACCCAGGCGTCCCGAGCCATTTTAATTTAATTTAACGGTGTGAAGAGCACCGTTTAATCATAGAACCTATGTCAAATTTATAGCAAAACAAAATATTTTTGCAAGATTTTAATGTATACTGAATATACTACTGATATTCAAGTAGCTCTTTCATTTGTCTGCCCTTCTGTTGTGGGGTGACTCCTGATCTTACTTCTCTTACACCCAAACTTATTCTCCCAATGTCGGCGAGGATCTGACTATTCATCACGTCTCCTCATGCTCATTTACATACTGAATTACATACTGATTTATTTTATTACAAATGATTTTCCTTTTATTTCTTTTTTATAATCCACTTAAGAGCATTATAATGGGTTTTTAAGTACGTGTGATATTATAGGTTAATCATTGATGACTTTCATTTCAGGGCAGTAGAGAGGTTACTGAGTACATTTCTTCTTTGGAGAGGTCACTGGGCCTGCCAGATTTGAGAACCACTGGCCTGAATCCATCACGATTCACATCCTAGGGTGGGAGGAGAGCCTGGGTTCTGAAACTTGTGGCTTCCTGGGACCTGAACCACATCAGAGTTGAGTTGAGAGTGAAGACCAGAAGCGGCTGTTGGCTTGGCAGCCATGATGTCTGGTTGCCCAAGCAATTACTCCTTCATTGCCACTGAGTCCCAGTGGACGTCCAGGAAAGAGATCCACAGAGCTCTGTAGAGAGGCATGAAGGTGCCATGAGGGCTCCTGAGGCAGGGCTTGCATTTAGCCCTGAGACCCAACAGTGGAAACCTACCCACTCATGGCCTGCCAGGTGTTGGTCATTTAACTGCATCAATTTACCTCTGGGAGAGAATTTGCTGGTGGTAACGAAAGGTTGATTTATCTCCTTGAGCACAATCTGAAGAATACAGAGGGCAGGCAAGGTGTGACCAATGCCCAACTGAGACGGATGGTTCTGGAAGAGGCCTCCGGAAGGCAATACCCTACATTCATTCATTCAGCCATCCAGCTAAAATTTACTGAGCATCTATTGGGTACCAAGACTCATGCTCCCAGATATGAAGGCTTGGGAGGCATCAGACTGGAGCCTGCCCTTTAGGAGAGGCATGCACTAGCCAGAGACAGGGCTAAGGAGGAGCCGGACAGGTGGGGGTTCTGTTCAAGTGAGGCTTACCTAGAGGAAAAGGCTCAATTTTGACAGTCAATGTATTACAAATTTAAAAAATGAAATAGAATTTCAAATGCTTGGCCCTTGACCCTTGAAATGTTTTTACTAATCCATCCAAAAATATTTATTGTGTGCCTACTAAGTGCCTGCCCTCATACTGGGAACTGGAAATCACACAAACATAGAAAAAAGGAACAGGAACGAAGTAGAACCAAGTAGAAACAGGCTCCTTCCCAGGTCTCCCTAGAAGGTCATTAGAGGATTTCCTTGCAAGGAACTGCCTATTTCCCTCAAGCCCCACCCTAATCACTCTTGTTGCTACTAAACTAGGGTCAGGTTTCAGCATGTTCCAGAGGGACAAGCATAAAGTCTGACCAGGAGGAAATAGCATGCACTCCAAAGCGATTTGGGGATGTTGCTGATTTATGTTGGGAGAGAGCCGGGGAGTATACGTAGGAATAGATTTTGCAAGTGTTAGACTAAGGAGGACAGCATATAACATTGGATCAAAGTAAACGTATAGATCTGGGTGCACTTACAGGGATTCTGAATTCAATGGTTAGCTCACGAAGCTGGAAACGGCTCTGTTTACTTGGTTGCTGACCATCCTTGGCCTCAGTGGTGGCCCTCATTTAATCAGGTTAGGATAACAGATTATTCCTTGTATAATGTAAGGGATGAAATCCAAAGGCTTAGGGATATAGGGATGTGGGAGTGACTTTGTCATGAATGATATGGACAAGCACTCCTCCTAACCCCCCTCCGTGCCCTCTAAAGGTCTGGCAGACACTCTATTCACGAAGCCACTGAGGCATACATTGCTGAGGGAGCACCTGCATCCTTGAAACTCTGTGTGGCTGTTCTCAGTAGGCCAGGTGCAGTGGTGCAGGTGCCAGAGGGAGATACCAGATGGCAGCTATCAGTGGGGATGAGGAAAAGTGATGGCAAGACAAGGATGGGCATACTTACCATACTTACCATATCTTCCAGAGGAAAAGAAGCGGTGATCCGAATGTCTCAGGAAATCTTTTGCATAGCTTATGCATCATGGTGTCCTCGGAAATGAAATAGATGGGCAGTGTACCAAAATGTTATTGGATCTATATAATGGAAAAAGATCTGGTGGCCAGAAACCACCACATGACTCTCCATGGCCTCTTGTCTAATGTTTTAAAAACAGAGATCAGGTAATACATGGAATTTTGACTCAAGTTCAAATCACAGTGGACCCAGTGGGTATGCAGATCCTGAGCTCCTCAGCAACTGGAAGGACTCATGGAGTAAAATCCATAATAGAGGTAAGACCCAAGTGAAACCCTCTAGCAATTTCTGTCCTAACCAGGATAGCATTTTTGGTGAATTGCAGAGATTAGTGCCACCCTGAAAGACTTGAAAGATGTGGGGGTGGGGAAGCCAATCATGTCTCCATTTAACTTGCCTGTTTGGCCTTCTATGGGGGCAGATGGTTCTTGGAGAATGATCGTGGATTACTAGAAACCTAATCAGGTGGTAACTTCGATTATAGCTGCTGTTTGAGACATAGGATCTTTGCTTGAGCCCATCAACAGCTCATCAACAGCCCATCAACAGCCCACATTCGCAGCTATTGACCTGACAGATGCTTTATTTTTTCTAGAGCCATCCACAAGGACTATAAGAAGAAGCTTGCTTTTACTGCTCAGAGCCAACAGTGCACGTTCACAGTCTTGCCCCAAGTCTATGCCAACACTCCTGCTTTTTGCCACAATACAGTTTTCCGAGGGGCTTGTTGATCTTTTCATTGTACCAAGCATCACAGTGGTTCACTATGGTGTTGACGTTTGGCTGTTTGGACCCAATGAACAAAATGTAGCAAGTACATTAAATGCTTTACTTAGTAAGTCAAATGTGAATCCTAATCTTGGTTCTAATTTCTGTATGAGTAAGAGTCCAGGCAGGAGACAGAAACCATGCCAGTTATTTTAACAATGAAAATAGCATATATATACAATTGTTAACTAGGTATTGAGGGATTGAAATGCAAAGAGAGAACACTAAGGCAGGGATAGCAAACTGCTGTTCATAGGTAGGCTATCTGCCTTTGTAAATAAAGTTTTATTGGCACACAGCCATGCCCATTTGCCCACATATTGTCTAAGGCTGCTTTCACACTGCAAGGGCTGAGCTGAGTGGTTGCAACAGAGAGCACGTAGCTTGCAAGCCTAAAGTATTTTCTATGTGGCCCTTGAAGAAAATATGTGCCCATTCCCGCTCTAAGGTGTCGCAGAGGTGGCAACTGCAAGAATCAGCCACCACCTTGGGACTGGGGATTTAGGTTATAACGATGAAAATAGACACTTGGAAGAGGGGCCTTGCAGAACTGAAGCCGTGGGGCTGAAAATCGTTTAGCAGTGGCTGCTTGATGCTGGTATGCCTAAAGGCCCTCAGGTGACACTGACAGGACAATAAACAGACTGGAAGAAGAAGCAAAGACTCCTCTCGTCTTCTGGCTCCCTCTAGCGCCCCCTCTTGGCAAAGCCCAACAGGGAGCGCAAGCAAAGCTACCGCGTGGTTTGCAGAAGCAGCCCCAGTGTCCCAAAGTAGCGCCCAGAAGGGGAGGTTTTCAGATGAGAGACAATAGTTCGAGAAATGGTACAAGGGGCAAAGCATTCCTTCCCTATTCGTCTCCGGGCAAATGAATTTAGATGGAAGACAGGGTACACATCAAATAATCGATTGTAGGTTCTGTGGTTCAGACTCAGTTTCCTCATCTGTAAATGGTAATGAAAAATATAGTAATAATAATACACCTGTTAATGAAGATGTGTGGTTGTATTCGGTCCTGATACCCAGCAACAGAATGCAGCATGCCTGTGGCTGGCTGCCTGCCGCTGGTGGCCCGGTCTTCATGGGCCCATGCGTCTGGTTTAACCACCTATGCCAGAACCCGAGAGGGCTGTTTTCACCCACACTCACTGTCACAGTCGGGTCTACGGTGTTATCCCGCTAATGTGACTCTCCCTCTCCCTATTCACTGTCACAGACCCTGTTTCGCTCACTTCATGGACCTCATCATTGTCTGAGCTTACCCAGGCAACAGGTTCCTTCCCTTGTCTGTCTTCTCGAAACACCTGAGGTCTGGGGCCTTGTCTTCCTGGCCTCCACTGTTCCCCCAGAGCAGAGTCCAGGGCTGGCCCGCAGAAGGTGGCCAACAAAGATTCCATCCAGAACTGCCCTTAATCCTCAGCCACCTGGTTTGGTGGGTTTTGTTATCCTCAGTGACAGGTGAGAAGACTAAAGCCCAGAGGGGTTAAGTAACCTGCCTGATGTCACAAAGCAAGGAGCGTGCACAGCTGGACTTCAAAGATCTCTCATCCCGTGTCCTTGCTACAATGCTGAGAATCTCGCTTTCCTGTCCCGCCTTCCAGGGGCCTCTCTTAGGCCACTTTGCCCCCAGTTCACAGAGGACCAGTCCCATCTTATGTGGCCTAGGAGTTTGCTCGAGACAGAAGTCCACTCTTCTCTTTATTTTGATAATGGAATGAAAGACACAAATCCAGCATTACGTGTGTGGCCAGTTGTCCTATTTCGTTTTTTTCTAAGAAACAAATTTATGGGGCATCCACGCTCAGGGGTGATTATTCCCCAATAGTTTATAGTATCAAGGCTCCTTTATCCCCCCTCGCCCCCCATAAATCTAAGTTATATGGACTGGTAGATCAAGCAGTGCATTTCCTGGTGTCGGAAGGCCGTGAATCATTCACAGCGCTTTTAGAAACTTGTGGAGATTAAGGTTTTGCATAATGCAAATCGGGGAGGGAAGATGTTTGCTCTGCCTGTGGATGCAATTAGAGCAATGATCACCAGGAGAAATTCATTTTCCCGGGACAGAAAAAGGTCTGCTTGGTATGCAAAAAAGCACAGTTATTTGCAACACAGGAGCCTGGAACCTGTGGTTAGCAAAGCACCCAGTGACTGTTTGATTTGCAGCTTTAAAGAATTTAAGGATGAATAAAACATTGAATAAATTTTCAAAGAACCCTTGTCAGACAGCCTAAGACCTAAGCATTTGCAGGGGGAGCAAAAAGCGAGACTGTACCTGTGATTCCAGCTCCAGCCCCTGGGAAATCCTTTATGCTACCTGGAATTTTCTCCCCCCCAGCTTTATGCCTAATCCCGTAAGTCCCAACTCAATCCCCCTCTTCCAGGAAATCCTCTCTGCTGACCCCAGCCCACATACCCCAGCTCCCTTGATCTCCAGTTCACTCATTCATTCAGCAAGTATTTCTGACCATGTACTACGTGCCAGGTGCTCACTGTTCTAAGAGCATGGCCTAGACCAGCCCATAAAACAGACAAAAATCTCTGCCCTCTTGAAGCTGATGTTCTAGTGAGAGATAATAAATGAAATAGAGAAGTTATTACTATATGAGACAATGCTAAGTGCTATGGAGAAAAGAAAGCCAAAGAGGGGGTGGAGCAGAGTAGGGAATGCCTGGGGGGTGGGGGTGGTTTGCAGTTTTAGACAAGCTAGTCAGAGAGGGTCTGAGATTTCTACAGTTATCTGCGGGAGGTGAGGGGTGAGACCTGACATGTATGTGGGCAAGTGTTCCAGGAGCAGGAAGAGCACGTGTTGCTGGACATTCTGAGGGAGGGGGAGGATGTGGGCCATGAGTCCTGACCAGGAGTAAGGCCAAGGTCATATGAAGCCCATTCATCCATCCGTTCCTTCATCTACCTGATCTATTCATTCCTTCAACCAATAATTTGGTAGCCTGACTGTGGGCCAGGGCTTGCTTTTCTAGACCCGGGAATCCAGTGCTGGACCCAACAGGCGAGGTCCCCTCTCTCATGCGGCTCACATTCTGGTGGTAAAATAGAGAATAAGCAAATAAACAAATAAATAATTTCAGAGAGTGATCAGGAGACAAAAGAGAACAACAACACAGGAGGTGGGCAGGGAGATCCAATCACCACTGGTTTCCAGGAGAGCCCAGGTCTGAGAGGACACCCTAGTGACCAAGCTCTTCGACCGGGCCAGGCCCTCCCAGCACCTTCGAATTAATCCTCCAACTACCGTGAAGTGAGGTCATCCCCACCTGCTGAGTGGGAGCCCCCGCCCCCCCAGCATGTGTTGAATGAACGAACGAACAGGGGGTGACTGCCCCTTCTCTGCTGCCCCAGGCTCTCGGGAGGGCTGACACCAGGCCTGGGCCATGTGCGGGGAGGGGACCGTCCTCCCTCAGGGGCTGTTTCTTCTTGGTCCGGAGGCAACGCCCGACTCTGCTCTTCCCCACGGGGGTCAGGGGTTGGGGGGCTGGGTGTCACTTTAAAACAGAAGGCCCTGCTCCCACTCACCAGGCCGCCGGTCCAGCCGGCTCGGTGTTCCCATCCTTGTGGCCTCAGAAGACCTGGGGGAGGGAGAAAACGGATGTGACTTGGGTGGGCAGAGGATGGCAGGGCTCGGAGGGGCTGAGGCACAGGGAGAGGCGCTGACCGGAGGCTGTTTGTCCGGGGGCTCCTCCAGGCAGCCGGGGTGGACGTGGTCTTGAGTCCACTCTGCCCGGACAGGCCAGCTCGGTGGACATCTGTCTGGCTGTCTGCCCCCATTTTCACGTGAAAGGCAGGTGGGCCATGACGTGGGGGCGGGGGCGGCCATCTGCTCCTGGAAAAGCATGGTCTTGAGAGCCTTGTGCGCCACGACAAGGGTAGAGAGGCTGGCGGGGGCCGAGGGTCAAGGCGGAGAAAACTAGCAGAAGGTGCTTTCAGGGCGGCTCCCATGGAGGGCGGGCTCTGGACGGCCGGGCTGTTCGGGGCTGTGCCCGTTTCCCTCCGAGGCGGCTCCGGCTCGGTCCAGCTCAGAGGCAGCCCTCCCTGCCCGGGGCCGGCCGGTGCTCGGCCCTGCTCAGCTGCCCGCGGCGGGGCCAAC
>NW_028067682.1:0-386 GCF_054177405.1 Leptonychotes weddellii
ATAATCAAGCAATCAGCTAAAAAAAGATTTAACTTCTACAATAAGTTAGATACAAAATCTGGCAAACATACATTTTCTTATTACTCTGTTTATTATTGGAAGTTCAGGGCAAATAATTCACTTACCTTTGATGAACAAAATTGCCTAGGTTTAACTCCAATGATTCCAAAAGAGATTTTCCAGTCTTTAATTTAATTTTGTTATGGAGATGAAAGTGTCTCTATATTCTCCTACTTGCTTCTCTTCCCACTGCCCATTCCCAAAAGTAAAAAATAAAACCTAACGACAAGAACAACAGTAACAGTGAACCATGCAACACAAAGTCATTTACCGGAGTCCGTAGAGAACCGTTCCATCAGGATGCAGTCGGATCATTCGATTTTTCA
>NW_028067683.1:0-386 GCF_054177405.1 Leptonychotes weddellii
AAGATCCACTTAAAAACAAAAGCTACACAAAGACTACAAAAAGGCCACACAAAGTTTAAACAAAAGGCTAAAGAAAGACCAAACAAAAGCCAAAGAAAGTTTAAACAAAGAGTGAAACAAAGACAAAACAAAGGCTAAACAAAGACAAAAACAAAGACTAAAACAAAGGGCAAAGGAAAATCTAAACAAAAGCTAAGCTAAGCTACTGCCATACCATACATATACACACACACACACACACACATCCACACTATATCTCTACACACACTCACATATTTCAGTCCCCTACCTTCCACATCCCACATAATCCACTCTATGTTAAACCCTTCACCAAGGCACACTCCACACGAACTCCACACATCAAACCACATGCCAGGTCCAACCAA
>NW_028067684.1:0-386 GCF_054177405.1 Leptonychotes weddellii
ACATCTCTCTTTCTTAAGTTACTCTCTCATTTTCCTGGAGCAAATGCAGTCCTCATGAAAGGAAATCTAGGAAGGACATTGTTTGAGTCCCTTCATGGGAGCAAATAATTTCATAATGCTCTTATAATCAATTAATATTCTGGGATACCTATTCTACCTTAAAAATATTTATTCTTGGGGGGCGGAGCAAGATGGCGGAAGAGTAGGAGACCTGGATTTCGTCTCCTCTCAGGAATTCAGCTGGATAGGGATCAAACCATTCTGAACACCTACAAACTCAACAGGAGATCGAAGAAAAGAAGAGCAACAACTCTCTCATCAGAAAAGCGACCACTTTCTGGAAGGTAGGACGTGCGGAGAAGTGAATCCGAGGCGATATTCGGGAG
>NW_028067685.1:0-386 GCF_054177405.1 Leptonychotes weddellii
ATTTTTTGGATTTGACACCAAAAGCAAAATAAATAAAAATAAACAAGTGGGACTACATCAAACTAAAACCATCCCCAAACCATCAACAAAATGAAATGGTAACCTATGGAATGAGTGAAAATATTTGCAAACCACATATCCAATAAGGGGTTAATATCCAAAATATACAATAAACTCATACAACTCAGTAGCAAAAAAAATTAATTTTTAAAGTAATCTAATTAAAAAATGGGCAGAGTATCCAAATAGATATTTTTCCAATGAAGACATACATGTGGCCAATAGGTAAATGAAAATTGCTCAGCATCACTAATCATCAAGGAAATGCAAATCAAAACCACAATGAGATATTGCTTCATACCTTTTGGAATGGCTATTATCAAAAA
>NW_028067686.1:0-386 GCF_054177405.1 Leptonychotes weddellii
CCCCCCCCCAACTGGCGAGCCCCAGGCTGCTGCATGCGTCACAGAGGACACCTTCCCAGTTCCTGAGGAGTTCTTCGGGGCTGTCCCTTCTGTGGGAGAAGGGTGCATCTGCCTTTTCCCTCCCAGCAGCTGTGGCCAGAAAGGCTGCCCAGAGAATCAGGTTTGGGCTTTAAAATCAGTCAAATTTGGCCTGACAACCCTGGCCTCTGTTCTTGCCTAAATTCTGCAATTTTTGCCAGGTCACCTGTTGTCTCTAAGCCTGTTTCTTCCTCTTCGAAGTGGGGATATTAAGAGGTGGAACCATCCTAACTTGGCTTTTTTTGTGGTCGAAATCCAGTATCCGCAATTTCGTGCACTTCCACGTGACGCTTATCGCCTGAGGGGGG
>NW_028067687.1:0-386 GCF_054177405.1 Leptonychotes weddellii
ATGACCTGAGCCGAAGGCAGACGCTTAACGACTGAGCCACCCAGGCGCCCCCATGGTTGTGTTTTTTAAACCCTCATTTGATTCTTGTTTTCCTTTTCTGTAATAGTTTGAGATTACTTTCTCTCAGGTGCAACCAGAATGATCTAAATAAAAATACGATTGAATGATTTCTGTAACAGACAATATATTTTCTTTTTTTTTTTTTTAAGATTTTATTTATTTATTTGACAGAGAGAGACAGCGAGAGAGGGAACACAAGCAGGGGGAGTGGGAGAGGGAGAAGCAGGCTCCTGGCTGAGCAGGGAGCCCGATGCGGGACTCGATCCCAGGACCCTGGGATCATGACCTGAGCCGAAGGCAGACGCTTAACCGACTGAGCCACCCAG
>NW_028067688.1:0-386 GCF_054177405.1 Leptonychotes weddellii
CCGATCCTGTCACCACCACCCCCGCCATTTGCAGGAAAACCAATACTCACAGTTCCCTCGTGTGTTCATTTTAGTGCTGGAATTGGTATGTTTCACTGAGGAGGTCTGCTGGCTGGGCAGCCCGGGGGCTCAGCCACCCCTCGCCCGCCAGCCGAGCAGGGAGCTGCCCTTAGCAGGTGCTGGGCTGCCAGGACGGGGGCAACCCAGGGAGACACGGGAACGCTGCCTCCCAGGAGGAGCCGGGCTGGCACTGGCATGTGGAGACGCAGCACACGGACACACACATAAACCACCCACATTCGTGTGCATGCCACACTCGGACATGTGCACACGTGCACACAAGCCACACATACACCGCACATGCACACACACGCAAACCACATGCA
>NW_028067689.1:0-386 GCF_054177405.1 Leptonychotes weddellii
CTCTGGTAAGCGCTGTGAATTGTGCAGGACTGTTGAATCTCAGATCTATACCTCTGAAACAAATAATGCAATATATGTTAAGAAAAAAAAGAAGAAGAAGAAGAAGGTAGCGGGAGGGGAAGTATGAAGCGGGGGCAATCGGAGGGGTAGACGAACCATGAGAGACGATGGACTCTGAAAAACAAACAGGGTTCTAGAGGGGAGGGGGTTGGGAGGATGGGTTAGCCTGGTGATGGGTATTGAGGAGGGCACATTCTGCATGGAGCACAGGGTGTTATGCACAAACAATGAATCATGGAACACTTCATCTAAAACTAATGATGTAATGTATGGTGATTAACATAAGAATAAAAAAAATAAATAAATAAGATGGTGTCCAGTTTTCC
>NW_028067690.1:0-386 GCF_054177405.1 Leptonychotes weddellii
AAAAAAGACGGTCTCTTCAACAAATGGTGTTGAGACAACTGGACAGCCACATGCGGAAGAATGAAACTGGACCACTTCCTTACACCATACACAAAAATAGACTCAAAATGGATGAAAGACCTAAATGTGAGACAGGAATCCATCAAAATCTTAGAGGAGAACACAGGCAGCAACCTCTTCGATCTCAACCACAGCAACTTCTTGCTAGACAGGTCTCCAAAGGCAAGGGAAACAAAGGCAAAAATGAACTATTGGGACTTCGTCAAGACAAAAAGCTTTTGCAGAGCAAAGGAAACAGTCGACAAAACCAAAAGACAACCGACAGATGGGAGAAGATATTTGCAAATGACATATCAGGTAAAGGGCTAGTATCCAAAATCTATAAA
>NW_028067691.1:0-386 GCF_054177405.1 Leptonychotes weddellii
GAAACAGTAGTATATTAATAAATAAAATATCTCTAAGATGTGATAATTTGGGAATGTTACATTTGGAAACCAGTGTTAAGATTGTGGTGCTTAGTTGCTTCTTTGATTTTAAAGAGATACTAAGTAAAAGGAAGTTGTGAGATCTTACAGTCCATCCTTTATTTAGAAATGTGCTTAAATTAAGCACTTTTTTTTTTTTAAAGATTTTATTTATTTATTTGACACAGAGAGAGACAGTGAGGGAGGGAACACAAGCAGGGGGAGTGAGAGAGGGAGAAGCAGGCTTCCCGCCGAGCAGGGAGCCCGATGCGGGGCTCGATCCCAGGACCCTGAGATCATGACCTGAGCCGAAGGCAGTCGCTTAACCAACTGAGCCACCCAGGCGC
>NW_028067692.1:0-7998 GCF_054177405.1 Leptonychotes weddellii
CCCCAGGTTCCCTTGCTTTAAGCCTAGTCATTCTCCAGCTGAGGAACCCTCAGTGGTTCCCACTTGCCTCAAAGGAGAGAACCTAACTCCTTGGCCCCACCCTACTTGGCTCTCTCCAGACCTCACGAGGCCGGATGATTTCTCCTGACAGAGTGCCCGTCCCTCCTCACCCAGCTAGAAAGGGGCAGAGCCTTTGGGGACCCTTGTCCCACACTCAGTGCCTTTGGAGGCCAGGTGGGGCAAGGGTGCTGGCCCCTGAAGGAAGAGGCAGCCTTTCCTTCACTCCACCCAACTGGGGACCCCCAGGAGCCCCACATCCTGATTTTTGTCTGACCTTTAATCGCCAGACCCTTCAGTGGGTTAGTAGATTGTTGAGTGCTAGTTCATGTTTGGAGTGTGTAGGCTCTGGGGGTATAGTAGGGAACAAGACAGGCATCCTGTCCAGACCATCGGTCCTGGGCCGACGCTCTAGCACCCAGGACCTCTGCTGAGTTGCTGTTTCTTGCATGGACCCGCGTGGGATGGGAGCGGATTCCAGTTCCTCCACATTTCCCAAAATGTTAACTCTTGGGCTGTTTGGGGACATGTGTGGGGATTCCATGAGATGGTATATCTATTACGTAGTGGTCTTGACCGATGGCTTCTTTCCAAAAGTTTCTGGGACTGGCCCCGCTGGTGGGATGGCCTTCTGCCGGGGACCCTCTCATTAGGGTCTCCTGTTAATGCGTCCTGGGTTCCTGTATGGGGCCCAGCAGTCGCACACGCTCCCCTCCCCCCACCTCGGCCAAAGACAGCTGGGCAGCCGTTGCGCCCCTTGCGACAGGGCATGTGCCCTTGACCCACCTCGAGGCTGAATGTCAAGAGCCACTTGTAGTTATACTTACCTGGCCGGCCTTTATTTAACAAACCCTGATGCCCTATTTCCTGGGGCCTCAGTGCTAAGTGCTCTACAAATAGTCTTTCATCTTTATAACAACCCCTAGGAAGTGGACCCTATGATTATCCTCATTTTATGGCTGAGGAAACCACAGTACAGAGAAGTTATGTGACTTGCCCCAAGTCACATAAGCAGCGCATGGCGGAGCCAGGATTCGAACCCAGGCAGTCTGCCCTCCCCACACCGTCCTGCCTTGCACAACAGAGGAACATTCCTCTTCATCCTGGTTTCTATTAAAAGTGAGAAAACAAGGGGCGCCTGGGTGGCTCAGTCGGTGAAGTGTCCAACTAGGAGTTTCAGCTCAGGTCGTGGTCTCAGGGTCATGGGATCTCTGCGCTCAGCAGGGAGTCTGCTTGAGATTCTCTGCCTCTCTCTCTCCCTCTGCCCTTCCCCCTGCTCGTGCATGCTCTCTCTCTCTTTCTCTCCTAAACAAATAAAATCTTTAGAAAAAGTGAGAAAACAAAAGGTAAGTGAGAAAAAAAAATACACATTCACACAAAAACATGTACGCACACGTTCAGAGCAGCTTTATTCATGATCAACAAAAAGTGGGAAGAACCCCAGTGTCTGTCCACTGATGAATGGATAAAGGGAACATGGTGCATCCAGACAGTGGAATATTATTCATCTGTAAAAAGAGAACAAAGCACTGGTGTCAGGACTGATAATGCGTACAGGGTTTCTTTGGGGAAGTATAAACGTGCTCTAAAATTGATTATAGTGACGAACACTACATGCAGCAAGTCTTGTGAATATACAAAAAGTCATTGAATTGGACACTTAGGACATCTCAATAAAGCTGTCAAAAAAAAAAAAAAAAAGATGGGAGGGCACCTGGGTGGCTCAGTTGGTTAAGCGTCTGCCTTCAGCTCAGGTCATGATCTCAGGGTCCTGGGATCGAGCCCCGCATCGGGCTCCCTGCTCAGTGGGGAGCCTGCTTCTCTCTCTCCCTCTGCTCCGCCCGCCCCCCCCCCGCTTGTACTTGCTCTCTCCCAAATAAATAAAATCTTAAAAAAGAAAAAAAAAAAGATGGGCTAAGAGGGCTGTACGTTTTCTAGAAAAGTGAAAGAAAGTATAATTTATGCAGAAAAAAGTGAAGGCTGCCCTCACACTGTAAATATTGAAAATTTTATTTTGTGATAGGCTTATTTATTTTTCTATTGATTTATTTTTGAGGGGGATTCTTTTTTTTTTTTCTCCAAACATTTTATAATGGAAATTTTCAAACATACAGGTCGGTATATGTTGGAAGAACAGCTCAGGAGCCTGCCTCCCCCTCTCCCGCCAGACTCCACATAGGATTACATTTTGCCACATTGTCTTCATGGCTTTCTCTATAGCTTGTTTTGGTTTTGCTGACCCATTTGAGAGTACCTTGCAGACATGATGGTGTAGCCCTGTATCTTCTGACACATGGGAATGCTACATGCCTACAACTGAATCACCATGATTAAGAATGTTAGTGAAAGGGGCACCTGGGTGGCTCAGTCGTTAAGCGTCTGCCTTCGGCTCAGGTCATGATCCCGGGGTCCTGGGATCGAGCCCCGCGTCGGGCTCCCTGCTCAGCGGGAAGCCTGCTTCTCCCTCTCCCACTCCCCCTGCTTGTGTTCCCTCTCTCACTGTCTCTCTCTCTGTCAGATAAATAGATAAAATCTTAAAAAAAAAAAAAACAAAACAGGGGCGCCTGGGTGGCTCAGTCGTTAAGCGTCTGCCTTCGGCTCGGGTCATGATCCCAGGGTCCTGGGATCGAGCCCCGCATCGGGCTCCCTGCTCCGCATCGGGCTCCCTGCTCCGCATCGGGCTCCCTGCTCCGCATCGGGCTCCCTGCTCGGCGGGAAGCCTGCTTCTCCCTCTCCCACTCCCCCTGCATGTGTTCCCGTTCTCACTGTGTCTCTAAAAAAAAAAAAGAATGTTAGTGAAAATTCTAAGATGCCTGGGTGGCTCAGTCGCTTAAGCGTCTGCCTTTGGCTCAGGTCATGATGATCCCAGGGTCCTGGGATTGAGCCCCATGTTGGGCTCCCTGCTCAGCGAGGAGCCTGCTTCTCCCTCTGCCTGCCGTTCCCCCTGCTTGTGCTTGCTCTCTGGGTCTCTGTGTCAAATAAATAAATACAATCTTTTTTTTTTTTTAAGATTGTATTTATTTATTTGACGGAGACACTGAGAGAGGGAACACAAGCAGGGGGAGTGGGAGAGGGAGAGGCAGGTTCCTGTGCTGAGCAGGGAGCCGGATGCGGGGCTCGATCCCAGGACCCCGGGATCATGACCTGAGCCGAAGGCAGACGCTTAACGACTGAGCCACCCAGGTGCCCCTAAATAAATACAATCTTAAAAAAAAAATTTAAAAGATTATTAGCAAAAATTCCACAGTAGCCCATAATCTAGCCCAGACTCCTATATCCCTAGTTTTCCTCGAAATCTGTTTTCTGGGTGGCCCTTTTGGAATGGGGACCCCACAAAACCTCCTGCATGGCATTTGGGGCCCACATTTCCCAGCGGGGCCCCTCAGTGATGGCCCCACCTGGCCTGGAGGTGTCCGGGTCCTCCCCCCACCCACCGCTCTCTCTCCCCTTTCTCTCCAGGGGCCCAGGATGTGCAAGTTCGAGTGCCACCCGAGGTGCGGGGCCACCTGGGGGGCACTGTGCAGCTGCCGTGCCACCTGCTGTCTCCAGGACCTGAAGTCCGAGTCTCGCAGGTGACGTGGCTGCACGTGGACGCAGCCGGGGTCAGCAAGAGCGTGGCCGCCTTCCACCCTTCCTACGGTCCCAGCTTCCGCGGCCCAAAGCCCGGCGAAGAGCGACTGTCCTTTGTCACTGCCGGGCAGAGCCCCGGGACCAGGCAAGGCACGGAGATGGAGCTGCGGGATGCCACGCTGGCCCTCCGGGGACTGACAGTGGAGGATGAGGGCAACTATACCTGCGAGTTTGCCACCTTCCCCAGTGGCACCAGTCGGGGGGTGACCTGGCTCAGAGCCATAGGTGAGCAGTGAGGGCGGGGAGTGGGAGAGGCGTCATGGGGGAGAGCCCCCTCGTGGATCCGTTTCTCTCTCTGCTTCAGCTGTAATACTGACTTTCCCTGTGGTCTTCGGTCAGCTAGCAAATATCCGTTAAGCGCCTACTGCGTGTCCGACTCTGTCCTGCAAGTTGAGGACACAGCAGGCCACAAGGCATACAGAAATATATATTGAGCACCTTCTATGTGCGAGGCACTACTCTAGGCTCTAGGAGTAAAGCAGTGAGTAAGAGAGAGCTCCCTGCCCTACTGGGGTGTATACTTCAATAAGGGGGTGCAGAGAGTAAATAACATCAGTAAGAAAAATAGGAGGGGGTCAGGTGGTTATAGGTGCTATGGAAGCTGGGAGGGGGGCAGGTTACAATTTTGGCTAGGGAGGCCTGGTGAAATCTGAACAAAGACTAGATGGAGATGAGGGAGCCCTGTAGGGCTATCTAAGGGAAGAGGATTCCGGGTAGAGGGAATGGCAAGTGCTAAGGCCCTGAGGCAGGGTGCATTTGAGGAAGAGCAAGGAAGTCAGTGTGGCCAGAGACTTGTGAATAAAGGGAAGGTAGGAGGGGGCAAGGTCAAGAAGATGATGGGGGACACGGATCACAGGCAGCCTCATGGACCACGTGAGAACTTTGGTTTTCGCCCTGAGAGAATAGGAACTATGGGAAGTTCTGAGCAAGGGACAGGTGTGATCTGGCTTTAGTTTCCACAGGCTCCTTCTGGCTGCACATTGGGGGCAAGGGTGGAAGCTCGGGGACCACAGGGCAGGAGGTAATGGCAACGAGACCAAGGTGGAGGCAGTTGGGGTAGCAAGAAGAGGTTGAACTTTGGAAATATGTTAGAGGTAATGCCAGGGAATAATCAAATTAGCAAACAAAGGGAACACCAGGATGTTGTGATCCTCCCTCAGAGGACGCGACCCGGTGGTCCCCTCTAGACAGAACAGACAACGAGAGCCTCTCAGTCAAGTTCTGAAGTGTGAGGAGTCACCTGTGGACGCATGTCCTCAAGCCAGGAATGGATGCACACAGGGAGGGAACAGCATATGGAACAGCCAGAACATGGGAGCAAGTTCGGCATGTTCCAGGAATGGAAAGGAGGCTGGTGGCCAGGGCTTGAGTGACCCCTCAATGGGGCAGGAAAACCAACAGGGCCAGATTGGGAGGGCCTCCTAGGCAGAGAGGCAAGGCGGCTGGACTTCATCGAGGGCAGACGCAGTGGGGGTGGGGAGGAGTGGGTGGGATAAAGCCTCCTGGTGTTTTGTTTTGTTTTTTAGAAAGATCCTATGTCTTTCTAAATCTTGGGCACTTGCCTGGGATCCCACCTTCCCCCAGCAACGTCCTAGAAGCCACATCGCGCTGGACACAATCTTCCCTCTTTCAGCCCCGGAGGGCTTGAGTAGTCTACCCTGTACCGTCCCTGGGAAAAGCCTTCCCTTTTTAACGGAGCCTGAAACCCCAGTTGTTTCCCATAATTCAAAGCACAGATCTCCACCACACCACCCCTTGCAAAGGTCACTCCCTGTGCCATCATGCGTTCTGTTCAAGAAATACGTATGGGGCACCTGCCTCCCACCAGCTACCTCCTGGGGCAAGAGCACAGAACAGAACAGCCAAAGCTCTGCTTTCACGGAGGAGCAGGTGACGTGACTGCCCCTAAAAGGGAGAGTCAGATGTCAGGGAAGTTCCCTTAAGGAAGTGAAGCCTGGATCTGGAGGAGGAGAAAGTGCAAGCCAAGGAGAAGGGAGACCAGAGCCCTCCAGGCACATGGTCGCCAAGACCCTGCGGTGGGTGGGAGCAGGGACTGAGAGGGGCATGCATGTGCCCAGAGCAATCAGAGGACAGATGGGTGGGCGACCAGGGAGGATGTGGGGAGGCCCATGAGAGGCTCTGGCAGGCAGGGCAGAAGGGGGGAAAAGGGAGGGAAGTAGAGGCAGGCTGTACCACGTCGATGAGCTCAGGAGAAACCCCGAGAGGTCCACAAGGTAGCCGGAGCCGTGAGGCAGAAACTCGGGACAGTCTGGTTAAAATTGCAGGTTAGTCATTAGGGACATTTTATTGTTTCTGTCCCAATATCTTTCCATGGTTTCCAGGAAGATGGGTGAAAAGGGCAAAAAATTTCCAGCTTTGGGAATCTCCGCAACCTTTATCCCACTTCTGGCACCACCATCTACTGGTGATTACAGGAAAGAAGTGGAAGGCCTTTTGAGCTGGACCTTTGAACTGCATTATTCTGCTTTGGCTTTTTTGGAAAAAAAAAAAATCTCAGCCTCTTCCAAGCTTTTGGACACTTTCTCTGCTTTTCCTGCAGAGGAGAACAGACAGAATAATATCACGGGGCACACTTAGCATAGGGAGTGCCAGGCACTGTCCAGAGGGCTCTTTATATCAATTTAATCTGCCCAACAGCTCTACAGGGTGGGCATTTTAATTCTCCCCACTTTACAAAAGAGGAAACTGAGGTACAGAGCTGGGAAATGGCTTACCCAAAGCCAGGCACCTGCTAAGCAGCAGAAGTGGGAGTTGAGCCCCGGTGGTTGGGACCTCCCTGCTCAGCCCCATTGCCAAGGCGTCCGTGGAAGGACCGCAGGTGAGGAGTGACGTACGCCCTCCGTTGCTCTCCCCAGCACAGCCCCAGAACCACGCCGAAACACAGGAGGTCACGCTCAGCCTGGAACCTGTGCCCGTGGCCCGCTGTGTCTCCGAGGGGGGCCGCCCCCCCGCCCGAATCTCCTGGTTCTCGCCCCTGGACGGGGAGGCCAAAGAGAGCCAGATGTCAGGGCCCGTGCCCGGCACAGTCACCATCACCAGCCGATTCACCTTGGTACCCTTGAGCCGAGCAGATGGTGTCAAGGTCACCTGCAAGGTGGAGCACGAGAGCTTTGAGGAGCCCATCCTGCTGCCCATCACCCTCTCTGTACGCTGTGAGTGTGTCGGGATGTGAGCACATCCCCAGTATTGTCTACACTGGCTTTTCTAGGGAACTGTCTACCCTCTGCCTGAGCGTTGTCTGCATCAGCCCTCTGGGTCAAATTTGGCACTGCCTTCCTGCCTATTGTCTATACCGGCTCCCCTGGGCGACATCTACGCCCTGTACCCCCTCCTCGCTCCCCTGGGCAACGTCTACGCCCTGTACCCACTCCTCACTCCCCTGGGCGACGTCTATGCCCTGTACCCCCCCCCCTCGCCTACACTGGCTTCGCTAGGCTCTCTCCTTCCTGCCACCATCAGTGGTAAGCTGGAATGGGTTTGCAAGGGCCAATTTTATACATTTTGTCCCAATGCCATGTCCAGTGAGGTCATATCGACAGCTTGAAATCAACCACTGGGGAGTATTTATGCCAAGAAAATGGGCAAACTACACAAACTGTCTCCATCGACACCCCCAATATTACCCCATGGACCTGGCCAGAGAGTAACTTAACCAGCTGTCTTCACCCTGTCCAAACACACCCCAGCCCCCAACTCAGCATTCTCCACGCCGGCTCCCCAAGCAGCGCCAGCGGTTCAACCAATTCCTTTATCTGCTCCGGGCGTGGCAGAAATAACAGGCATTATCTTTGTGGTCCCCTCAGACACTGCCCACACTGAACAATAACTCCCTCGAAACGACCCAGGTGGCATCCCTGGACGGTGTCTGCGCTCACCTCTGCAGGCATAGCCCAAATTGATTTGTCCCAGTTTCCATGGGTCCGCCGCCTGCCAACCCACCTCATTTCTTTAGGATTCCCGTCACTCTGCTGACCTATCCCCTGTTCTGGGGCTCTCCCTGTCTCTGAGTGAGTCCCCCCATTTCCTCCAGACCCCCCTGAGGTCTCCATCTCCGGCTACGATGACAACTGGTACCTCGGCCGCAGCGAGGCCACCCTGAGCTGTGATGTTCGCAGCAAACCGGAGCCCACGGGCTATGACTGGAGCACGTGAGTCCTGGGTGGTCCCGGACTCCCAGGTCTGAGGAAGGAGGGGGCTGGGGGCCTGGACCCCTGGGTCTGAGGGAGGAGGGGCTGGGGGCCTGGACCCCTGGGTCTGAGGGAGGAGGGGCTGGGGGCCTGGACCCCCGGG
>NW_028067693.1:0-386 GCF_054177405.1 Leptonychotes weddellii
ACGATGGACTCTGAAAAACAAACTGAGGGTTCTAGAGGGGAGGGGGGTGGGAGGATGGGTTGGCCTGGTGGTGGGTATTGAGGAGGGCACGTTCTGCATGGAGCACTGGGTGTTGTGCACGAACAATGAATCATGGAACACTTCATCTAGAACTAATGATATAATGTATGGGGATTAACATAAGAATAAAAAAAAAAAAGAAAAAAAAAAGGAAAGTAGGGGTCCTTGGAGAAGTAGCTGATTCCAAACCTAGGGCAAGGAATGCATATGATGAGTCAGGGACATCTCCTTGTACTAGAAATCACAGAAGTATTAAAAGAATATGTTGACAGAGAAGTTATCTTGAAGGGGTTGCCACCAGCCAAATATGTGGCAATGTGAGCATG
>NW_028067694.1:0-386 GCF_054177405.1 Leptonychotes weddellii
GGACGAGCAGAGGGAGAGGGGGAGAGAGTCTCAAGCCAACTCCACGCTGAGTGCAGAGCCTGACATGGGGCTCAATGTCATGACCCTGAGATCACAGCCTGAGCTGAAACTAAGAGTCGGACATTCAACCAACTGTGCCACCCAGGCAACCCCCCAAAATAAAATCATTTTTAAAAAACCTTACTTTTGGGGGAAAGTGAAAGGTTAGAAAATGTTATCCCATGCAAATAGTAACCAAAACATATGAGATGGCTATATTAATATCAGACAAAATACAGTTTAAGTCAAAAATTGTTACAGGAGACAAAGAAGGCATTATATATTGATAAGATGTCAATCAAGATGATATAGATTAGTGTGTTATAGATTAGATATAGTGTGTATAA
>NW_028067695.1:0-386 GCF_054177405.1 Leptonychotes weddellii
TCTTCCTTAACTTAAAAGTTTATGTTTCCTTTTATCAAGATTCTTGCCTCTTTTCTCTTACTCATCTCTTCCTCTCTTTGACTTTACTCCCCCTCACTCTGGAAGAAGCTCAGAGTACACCAAACAGAAAGAAAAATACCACAAAAAATTTTAAAAATGTATCCCATATTCAAACTTATGAAATCTAAAATCAAATAAGTCTTGAAGACATCAGAGAGTGGAAATGGGAAGTGAGTACAATTTTCTACCAAGGAACTAGCATAATAATTACAACAGGCTTCTCAGCTGAAACCAGGTAAGCAAGAAGACAATGAAATGATAGTGTTGAAAGAAAGAAAAAAAAGTCAATCCAGATTTCTATATCTTTTTTTTTATTCTTATGTTAA
>NW_028067696.1:0-386 GCF_054177405.1 Leptonychotes weddellii
AATGAGCAAATAGTATGTTAGATGGTGATCAGCCCTATAGAAAATAACAATAGAGTAGGGTAAATGAATTGAGAATTTAACTGTGGAGAGGGGGAGATGGTGGTTAGGTTTCCACTTTTTAACAAAGGGGTGTCCAGAGTTGTCCTCACTGAGATGATATTTGGGAGAAGATTTCAAAGGAGTGAGATGGTTGGCCATGGGGATTTTCATGATGAGACCTCTAGGCAGGGGACACAATGAGTGTAAAGGTCCTATGGCAGGAACGCGCAACTTTCTTTTAATTAGTGTTTGTGTGCTGTATGTCTTACTGCATTCCTTGATTTCTAACATGTCTATCTTTTTTTTTTTTAATTTTTTTTTATTCTTATGTTAATCCCCATACATTA
>NW_028067697.1:0-386 GCF_054177405.1 Leptonychotes weddellii
GGGCGCCTGGGTGGCTCAGTTGGTTAAGCGACTGCCTTCGGCTCAGGTCATGATCCTGGAGTCCCGGGATCGAGTCCCGCATCGGGCTCCCTGCTCGGCGGGGAGCCTGCTTCTCCCTCTGACCCTCCCCCCTCTCATGTGCTCTCTCTCTCTCATTCTCTCTCTCAAATAAATAAATAAAATCTTTAAAAAAAAAAAAGTCAAAGGAACTGGTGGTTTCCAGGGGTCAAGGGCAAACTGCTTAATGGGTGGGGGGGTTTACTTTAGAGTGATGGGAATGTTTTGGAACTAGACAGAGGTGGTGGTTGCATAAATAATTGTGAATGTGCTAAATGCCACTGAATTGTTCACTAAGAAATGATCAATTTTGTATTATGCGAATCTCA
>NW_028067698.1:0-386 GCF_054177405.1 Leptonychotes weddellii
AATTATTGCAACAATCATGCATGCATTGAGTCTTTCTTTTGGTTTTAAACAAACTGTCTGCAAAAATAGATTTATTAGAAAAATATTAAGCTTTGATATCCTTTGTAATGAAAGGAAAAGTTGAACACACAACTACTGAAAGGGCAGAAATGATACTGGGCCTCAGAAACTCCCAGAAACAGAGACATAAAAATTTTCAGATCTTTCCACCAGTCTCCTACCTCAGCTTCTCTATGCATCTCAGCTTCACTCTCTCTTACTGCTATACTTCTGCTACCCGAGTCTCAAGCTGGGGATGGTGGTTAAACACTAGAGAAAGCTGCCCTCTTCAGCTTTATTGAAGATTTCTTAGAACCATCATAGAGCCTATGTACTTACCTGCAAGT
>NW_028067699.1:0-386 GCF_054177405.1 Leptonychotes weddellii
AGGCAAGAGAACACTTGCTTAGGAATCAGAGCGTCTCTGATCGAGTCAGAGAAATGACGCTAAATGCAGGACAAGAAACTGACAAGTCTTACTACCACTTGAGTGCACTTCATAATCTGTTTTGATTTGTTTTAAGAATAAAAACAATGAAAAAGTCACACAAATTCCTCAAAATTTTGTTTAAATAGCTCACAATCTTGATACTATAAATTACTTAATAAGGCAATTTGTATGGAAGTTTATAGTTAATCAGACTTTAACAGAAAGTCAAAGTACACTGCAAACACTTAGAAACTGCCATGATTTCAACAAGGTTGGTTAAATTCTAGGTGCCTGATGAAAGGTCTTAGTGCTCAATGCAACAATACACACTTCCATGGATTGAA
>NW_028067700.1:0-386 GCF_054177405.1 Leptonychotes weddellii
GGGGGGGGGGAACATGTTTAATGATGAGAAATACCTTTAAAAATTTTTTTAATTTTAGATCTTTAAGAACTTACTATGGGGGTACCTGGTGGGCTTAGTCAGTTAAGTGTCGGACTCTCGGTTTTGGCTCAGGTCTTGATCTCAGGGTCATGAGATTGAGCCCCACATCGGGCTCTGTGCTCAGCAAGAGGTCTGCTGGAGATTCTCTCTTCCTCTGCCTCTCCCCCTGCTCACTCATGCCCCCTCTCTCTCTCTTTCTCTTTCAAAAAAAAGAACTTACTATGAATGAAATATTTCTAATTCTTCTCTCATTCAAAGAAAAAATTTATCCAGATCAACACCCCTAAAAAGGTGGGGGTGACAGGAGGGCAAAACTCCAGGGGTCA
>NW_028067701.1:0-386 GCF_054177405.1 Leptonychotes weddellii
AATTTATATTTTCAAAGCACTCTGATTTGTCAAACATCCCTCTGATTACTGGTTTCCGTTAACTGATCGTGTTTTCTGTCTTTCAGTGCTCTTAGGTATGCTGAGTTGCCACACGATTGTCAAGTTACAATCCTTAGACATCACTGTATTGTTTTGGAGACGAATAGACCTAAGAGATGCTTATTTATTTATTTTTTTTAAAGATTTTATTTATTTATTTGACAGAGAGAGACACAGCGAGAGAGGGAACACAAGCAGGGGGAGTGGGAGAGGGAGAAGCAGGCTCCCTGCAGAGCAGGGAGCCCGATGCGGGACTCGATCCCAGGACCCTGGGATCATGACCTGAGCTGAAGGCAGTCGCTTAACCAACTGAGCCACCCAGGCGC
>NW_028067702.1:0-386 GCF_054177405.1 Leptonychotes weddellii
GGGCGCCTGGGTGGCTCAGTTGGTTAAGCGACTGCCTTCGGCTCAGGTCATGATCCTGGAGTCCCGGGATCGAGTCCCGCATCGGGCTCCCTGCTCAGCAGGGGGTCTGCTTCTCCCTCTGCCCTCTTCCCTCTCGTGCTCTCTGTCTCTCATTCTCTCTCTCTCAAATAAATAAATAAAATCTTTAAAAAAAATAAAATAAAATAAAATAGTAAATATTTGTGCAGTTGTCTTCCTGAAACTGTCATTATTCCTGACCAAATACTTCAATCATGATCAACAAACATCAACAAAAGGGCACCTATAGGATTATTCAATATCACTAATTCAGTGTTCTGTAGATTGATCTATTTCCTGTCTCTCACTCGAATATAAACCGCACAGCA
>NW_028067703.1:0-7998 GCF_054177405.1 Leptonychotes weddellii
ATAATCTAGTCAAAATCATGGTTCTGCTTATTAGTTGTGTGACTTTAAGAAATTCCTTCTCTGATCCTCAGTTGTGCTCATATGTAAAGCAAGGACATTGACAAGTTTTATAGGTTTATGCAAATTCAAAGAGACAATGTATTTGGAAGAGTTTGCATAGCATTTGGCCCACAGTAAGTTATCTGTAAAAGTAAACTATAGCAGCTTTCTCTTTTCATTGTTATTATTCTTATTATTGCTCTGGTCTCAGGTCCCTCTAGTTGTTTGAAAGTATAAAGTTAGCATGCGAGATTAGTATTCAATTTAGTGTGTGACAAAGCCAGATTGTGAATACAATATAAAAAAGAAAATGCTAAAATATTGTTAGGTGTAAGCTAGAGCTGAAGCATTGGTTTCTGATCTCACCTTTCTGATTGATTTCATAATAGAACAAAACTCAGTTTCAATGTGTGAACTATTATTTAAGACATGTGTGAAAGATGCATTACAGAATCTTTAATGTCTTTTCCTCTTTGCTACACCCAGGATGTTGTCTTACCCCCACTGTTTTCCCTTTCTCAACCCTGGAGTTGCCAAGATTGTGGTGAAAATCCACCTTTTTTTGATGAGTCTTATTAAATTTCAATTGTATCACTAAAATTTAGTAGTTAGTTTTCATATAATTTATTTCCTCTGGCTCGTGCATTTTTCTTTTCTTACTTTCTCAATTTGGCATAATTTGATGACAATTTTGATACTATATAGTCCAGTGTGTGCACATTGGCTCCTCCCCAAATGTCATAGACAGGCAACCAACTCCATGGTTTAAGTTGAAAGACTCCTCTACAGGATTCATATAATATTGAAATCCCACCATTAGACCTTCCATCGTCAGATAATGTGACCTAATTCCAGGAGACTCCTGTAGTATTTGCAGCTGAGAGAGTAAGACATCAGTTTCTTACCACTTAACTTCTTTGCTCGAGTTAGTTTAGAGGAAAATTTAAAGTGATATCAGGAATTGAAAATAGTATAATAGAGAATTTGTTGTACATACTTTTGGTGATGGCAATCTAGAAAAATGATGAAGTCAAAACAGTAACTATGAGTGGAGATAAAATCAAAAATCTAAGTTGGGTCACTTCATACTACAAAGGAGAAATTTTTTTTTGGTTTTTTTTTCAGTACATGGGATCATGTTTTAGTAATCATTGAGACTGTGCACCATATACTCTTAAATGTATCTTCCATTTTGATTATTTTGGAGCTTCTTGATAGAGAAAACATTTATTTATTTGTTCTTCAAATAGCTATTGAGTGCATACCACATATCAATTATAGTCTTTCAGCCTCCAGCAAAGAGTTCAGTCAGGCTCTTGGGAGGTATAAGGACTTAATCATTTCCTGAAATATGTTTTAGGCAATGAAGGAAGCAATGGGATCTAGGGGGGATGTATCAAACGTGGAGGTCTCTGCTTTAACTAAATTCAGACAGGATATTTGGACCTTTGCTTCACAACCTCTAAAAATAGAAATAAGCCTACCTCAGACCATAAATCTAAATGTTATTAGTGACCATGGTTTGAGTAAGTATTTTATGAATCTGTAACATAGAAGCTGAGAGTTCAGGAAGTATTAAAAATAAATGTGTTCAGCATTCAATAGAGACCAGTGGTACAAGGTTCCTCCAAACAGCTCATTCTCCTCCATCATCCTCAGGGGATCAGAGGAAATGTTTGCGCATTTATAACCGCCATCCTCATAACCCGGAATTGGAGACTATTAGTTTGCTAGGGCTGTCATAACAAATACCACAGACTCAGTGGCTTAAACAACAGAAACTATTTTCTCACAAATGTGGAGACTAGAAATCTGAAAACAAGGTGTCAGCAGGGTGGGTTTTTTCTGAGGCCTTTATCCTTGGCTTATGATTAGCAGTCTTCTGCCTCTATCTTCAAATCATCTTCCTTCTGTTTGTGTCTGTGTCCTAAACTCTTCTTATAAGGACATGATTATATTGGATTAGGGCCCACTCATATGACCCCATTTTAACTTAACCACCTTTTTAAAGGCCCTATCTCCAAATACAGTCACATTCTGAGGTCCTGGGGTTAGGGCTTCAACATATGAATTTGGAAGGATACAATTCAGCCTACAATAGAGAGAGAAATCTTTGATTTTTCTCTTATATATTTTTTCAAATGTCCAAAAGAAAGATTTCTCTTGTCTCGAACCTTTTACTTTTGTGTGCAGTATAAAATAATAAAGCACTAAAAACCAACCTTTAAAAAAAATCTGTATGTCATGCCTCTCTTCCTCAGTCATTGGGGGTGATTATTAGGTAATGTGGTAAGAGAGGTGACATATTACCCAGAGTTAGAAAGAGAGTTATTCCTTTCTTCATCTGGAGCAACCTAATTCTGTCAACGGAGCCATATAGATTGGCAAAATATGAGAGTGCATGTGAATTAAATAAGAAAATCAATGCAATTTTTTTTTATCCTGAGTATGGCTTCGACTATTAATGTTTCAGAAATATATTATTTGCCTTTTCATCAATTCACACTTGTCTTTGTCCCTGAATAATTTATACATATAAAAGGATAAGAGTGTAGCTATTTTCCTAAAGCTGTGTTGTCCAAGTGTGTACCACAGGTACAAAATGTTTCCTTTTTTCTCCTCCTGTTGTTTCAACGCTACTTAATGACTAAAAACTGAATACCAAGGACAATCATGAGCACTTAAGCACCAATTCATAAAAAAATGATGCAAGCCATTTATGCACAAATGTTGCTACTTTCATATGGAAACAAGGTACATAAAGAATTCTCTTTTGTGATTCATAAACCCTCTTTAAGGTAATTTTGTTGCTCAGTTTTGTACCTCAGGAGAGCAAAACTCCAAAAGAGAGAAGTAGGAAAGGAAAGAAAATCTACAGATATACTTATCGTCCTATTTGCATAAAAAACCACAGCAAGCCTTTTATGCAATATTAATTAAACATATATTAGACAGTGGTGTGTGGATTGTATAGTCATTACCCACTTTAGTCAAGAATATAAAATATCCTTGAATATATCCAAGAATAGAAATGGAAAACATTTTAAAACACACACAAGTCTCTCTCTCTCTCTCTCTCTCTCTCTCTCATTCACTCATTCAGGCAGGCCCAGAACCTTTATCATTCTGGGTCAATTTGCCTACATATATTCCAAAAGGATAAAGTGGTGGTATAAATACTCAGAATCTATGTCCAGTCTTTTTATTGTCTACCCTAGAAAGTTAGCAGAAAAAATTCCCCATAATTTGCTTAGAATATGTCTAAGCTCAAAGGTTATTGAGTCTGATGTTTGCTTTCTATGCATGCTAACACTTTAGATGCATTCAAGGAGATTAGAAACTGAAGTGATATGACTGACAGAAAGGATTTTCCATGTCAGACATGAATACATAATTACTGCCATGACTAGATTCAATATTATTATTTAAGAGCCTGAAAAACAAGGTCAACAAAATTCCAGTCTCCTCAAATTTGAAATAAATGAGAACTTTTTATGAGTCCGCTCACTGTGGCCAGTGACACCATATACTGACATTTCAACTCAACATTCTTCACCTCTCTAGAATAACAACATACACTCCATGTCCCGTGGCAATTGTATAAATGAAAGTTACAAGGAAAACTTGAAAACCATAGAGGAAATACAATATATTTTAGGCATTATGTGACTTCTCCACCCATTTTCCAGCTACCCATATGCATACTCCCAGATCCATTCTCTGCCTGCTCTTGTCTGGTTCTATGCCCAAGGAGGCTAACCTTGACAGCTTCTGGTTATGTTCAGCCAATGGGAAATACTGGCAAATGATGAGGGTGGTACTCCTTAATGGCTCAACTCTCACTGGGCTCTGGGAATCTCCCTTGTCTCCTTAGCCCTAGAGAGAGGGTAGCTTCTTTCTGCTGCCAACCTAGGAGTGCCTCCTTGTCTCTTCTTGATTCCCTCAATGTTGGCCCATTTGTAGGTGCTTCTTTCTTAAATTTGTTTGTGGGAATAAATTTTGGAGGGATTATGTTTTGTGGGGATTTAACTGATAGACATCCAGGATGTTATGTTTCTAATTGACTTCTATTTCTGTATGACTACTAAGTGATTGGTATATAATTGCCCTATTGTTTTAACTTTGTATGACTTATGCTATCAGTTTCAGGTTGAACCTATCAGAGGCCTTCATTCTACTGCACTTTGGCCACAATTACACACTACTTAGGTTAAAGTCCACCCATCTCTGAGTAAGCAATGTATAGAGTTTGATTATGATGTTGTTTAATGTACTGTAATGTACTGTATGTGACAATTTGACAATTAACAAAACCTTATTGATTGACTACATCTGTAAAACATTTTAGAAGACAGTAGATGAATAAAATACTTAGAGATCTAGTATCAATACTAGTATTAATAATAGTAATGATAACAAGCACCATGGTAAGAACCAGAACCAGCACTTAGTTACCAACTTAGAGAATGCTTTCTTTGTGTTAGGCATTTTGCCTTTATCTTATTTAACCTTAGCATATCCATATGAGGTAAGTAGTACCATATTATTTTCACCCCTTTACAATGAAGTAATTGGAGCTTAAGGAACTTATAAGTTTCCCTAGGTCACTCAGCAGGTGACTAGCAAAATTGGTACTTGTTCCCACAAGAGTTCTGATTCCAAAATCAAGCTCTTAACCACCATGCCATCATGGGTCTACTTAAAAAAACAAAAACAAAGACAAAAACTTAATTGTCTTTGGAAAATTATTTGAATTTTATGTATATTATTTTCAATGAGGGTTTTTTCTTAACTTATAAGAGTTATATATTTTTATATAATATAAAAATATATTTATATATTTATATATAGCTATATATATAATTATATATATATATCTTAAGCCATTGCTATATGCATGGTAAGTATTGGTTCCAGGTTTTTTAGGTAATTATATTACGAATCTTTTTCATATGGTTATTTCCTTGTTTTTGTGCTAGAAAAGTTCTTACCCATTCAAAAATTTCTTACATATTAACCCATATTTATGTATTTTGGTTTTTTCATTCAACTATTTTGTTCCTATAGAATTGATTTGCCTGTTTAGTAAAAGTAGACATTTAACTAGATTTATTTTTCAAATTGTCAAAGTTTCTAAATTTGTAATTAAATAACCATTCAGCTTCTTTCGTAAAAAACCTTTGACCATTTTGCTCTAAAGTAAATGTGTTATCCCCTGAAGATACTGTCGAAGGCTGTCAAGGAGTGAATGTTCTCTTCCTAAACATCTCAGGTGGTATAGATATCCTTAATTCTTTCAGATCATTCTCTTCTCTCTGTGAAGATTTCCAACCTGAATTTTATGTCATTAGTCTGCTTCACCCATAATCCTTTCTTTTGCAAACACCTATAGAACTCTGAGTTACTCCCCTTAACTGCTTGAAAGTTTAACACTTGGCTCATTATCATTCTCTCCAATACTACTCCTGTTGTAATTCTTGTCGATTCTAGTATCATATTCTCCTAATGTCATAGCACTTCAGTCCCTAATCTCTACTTGTCCATCAGTTTTGTCCTCAATCCTACCTCAGCCCTCTGTTCCCATAATCCTTTGCTAAAACTTTTTGCCAGTAATTGCAATCCCTGTATAATCTCAATTTTAAGGATCCTACCATGCCATTATCCTTATAGCTCCTATCTTTAATTATTCTGCCTCTGAAAGCACTTTGAATCAACAAGACCTACAATCCATGGATCCCATTGCCCCACACCTCTCCCGTGTCTCAACTACATTTGAATCCAGTTCAAATTGTAAGGTCAATCTATAAAATTACTTCCTTGCCCTCACCCTCAACCCTTGCCTTTTTTTTTTTTTTCTTTTTTCTTTTCACTCAGCTAATCCACAGTCTTGTACTTGTTTCATTCACTCATCCTATACTTGAACATGGCTGGAGATAAAAAGCACACAAACATGCAGATTGTTCTTATTTTGAACTCATGATAACCAAACTTAAGGTAGCCATTATGCTTTTGGAAATCAATCAATATTTCTCAGTCCATTCACTCTCTTGTGCACCTAGCCAATAATTTCTACCTGTTCTTCCTTCTTTAAATCTCCAATAACTTCTCCCCCATTCTCATGCTCAGCTCTTTACCTTGCTTCTCAATTCACTTAGAAAGTAGAATTAATTAGAAGTTAATTTTTACTTGCTTCTATTACTATTCATCCACTCACTTGCATCTGTACCTTCTTTTCTGTTATCAAGGATGAATTATCCATTAGCCTAGAAAAAGCCAAACCTGCCATTAAATCTTATCCCTTTTTGCTTCCCCAGGACCTTGCTCTAGAAATTCTCCCTTCTCTTTCTTGCATAATCATTGTTCCCTTTTTACTGAAAATTCTCACACAAACCTACAAAGTTGCTGTTATTTATCTCATAATAAAAACAGAAACTAAAAGACATCATCTTATGACTCTAATTTCTTTCTCCAGTTACTGCATATTCTTGCCTTCCCTTTGTTGTAAAGGGCTTCTTTTAAAAAAGGCTACATGCACTCTCTTCAACTTCTCCATGCCTGTTCTCTTTTGAGCCTACTCTACTCATACTTTTGCCCCATCACAATATTTCAGCAGCCTTTATCAATAACAATGATTGATGCATTGCTAAATCCAGTGGAGGATTTTTTTTTTTTTTTTTTTTTTTTTGGCCTTACCTTCCTAGGATATCAACAGCATTTAAATCAGCAGACCACTCAGGGCACCGCACATTCCTGGATGTTCTTTTGGCCTCCATGAGCTCCCTTGCCATTTCTTCTTCATCTTTTAGTCCTCTAAACATTAAGATACCCTCAGATCTCTGTTTATTGATGCATGTTTTTCTTTAAATTTAGCTTTAAATGCCATCTCTACACTGATGTGTTACAAATTAAGTTTCTAGTCTGGGTATTTCCCTTGTACTCCAAGTCTCAATAGTTGTGTTTCTAACTGCCTTAAAGACATCTCCATGGACATGTCCAGTAGTGACTCAACTTAAAGTATGTGAAATTTACCTTCTAATCATTCCCCAGTATAATCCCTCCAGAGGCAACCTAAAACTGGTCAAAGTATTTTGAAAGCATTAACCAATTCAAACATCATAACAACTCTATGAGATAAGAATGATTATGCCCCCATTTTACAGATGAAGAAACTGAGACATTAAGAAAAAAATTACTTGGGGAGTGGAGCAAGATGGCGGAGGAGTAGGAGACCTAAATTTCGTCTGGCCCCAGGAATTCAGCTAGATATCAAACCATTCAGAATACCTACAAACTCAACAGGAGGTCAAAGAAAAGAATAGCAGCAATTCTGTGAACAGAAAAGCCACCACTTTCTGGAAGGTAGGACACGGGGAAAAGTGAATCTGAGGCAATATACGGGAAGATAGACCACGGGGTGGGGAGAAGAGGGAGCCTCTGTTAGCTGGCTATCAGCAAGTGATAGAACAGCGGAGCACAAAATCAGAAATTTTAGAAGTCTCTTCCGCTGAGGGACATGCTCCAGTGGCTAAGTGGGGGGTGGAACCCTCGCTGGGACAGTGTGGTCTCAGGACCCTCAGGGTCACAGAAAGACCAGGGGTGCCTGAGTGCAGCAGAGCTCCCGGGTATTGGAGCAGGCAAGCCGGCAGCAAAGACAGAGCTGAGAAGTGGGCTCTCAGCTCGGGGATGCCATAAACCATGATCCTTGGCACAGTTGGGTCACTGCTCTTCGAGCAGGGACCCAACAAGTGGCAGATCCAGGGAGACTCCTCTTCCTCCCCCAGGAGGAGCAGCACGGGAGCACATTGCAGGAATCTGCTGGGTTTGGAGACTCCAAATGAGGTTGTGTGCCAGGGATAGAAACACTCAGTCACAGGCCAGGTGAGCACAGAGTGTGGCCGGAGACCAGGGAGAGAGGAGTGATTGACTGCTTTTCTCTGAGGGCTCACTGAGGAGTGGGGC
>NW_028067704.1:0-386 GCF_054177405.1 Leptonychotes weddellii
GTATGCTGGAAGCTCTAAATATGTGGGGAGCGCTGTGTTCATGGATTGGAAAACGCAGCATAGTGAGGTGTCAATCCTCTGCAAACTGCTATCCAGGTTTTAATGCAGTGACTGACAGAATCCCAGCGAGATTTTCTGCAGATACAGGCAAGATTATTCTAAAATTATGTGGAAAGACAAAGAAACAGTCATAGCTAAAATGCTTTTGAGAAAGAATAAAGTGGGAGCAATTAGTCCACCCAGTTTCAAGGTACAACTACAGTAATCAAGTCTGCGCTTGGTTGGGGATAGACACATAGATCAATAGAATAGACGAGAGAACCCAGAACCAGCCCACAAAAGTATGGCCAACTGATTTTTTAAAAAATTTTTATTTATTTATTTGA
>NW_028067705.1:0-386 GCF_054177405.1 Leptonychotes weddellii
GCGCCTGGGTGGCTCAGTTGGTTGAGCGACTGCCTTCGGCTCAGGTCATGATCCTGGAGTCCCGGGATCGAGTCCCGCATCGGGCTCCCTGCTCGGCAGGGAGTCTGCTTCTCCCTCTCCCGCTCCCCCCTCTTGTGCTCTTTCTCTCTCTCACTCTCTCTCTCAAATAAATAAATAAAATCTTTAAAAAAAAAAAAAATGTGTGAGAACTGGCAACAATAGATCTCTTTTGCTACCTGACAGTAGTTGGTCTGAACTGACTGGTATGCATGTTCTCCCATTTGCAATAATCCTGAACATACCCCATTATCTTTAGCCAACTACTGCCATATAGCATGTTGTCTCCCCAACACTGAAGCTGAGTGTCTTTTGCTATTTTTCTACAC
>NW_028067706.1:0-386 GCF_054177405.1 Leptonychotes weddellii
AGAGATGCAAATTTGTGGTACTGAACCAATACTGCTCCCTCTCCATCCTCTCAGCTCATTGAGGTGGAGAGTCCACTCCAAATGCTGCCAGTAAAAAATACATATAGTCTTTTGCCCTCAGTTCTCTCCTCGGGCTCTCTTCCTCAGGGGAACAAGATTTCAGCACTTTTCATTATGGCCCCATTGGCCTGTTGCTGAGACTATGTTCCTGACACGTACAACTAAGAGGTAGGGGCTTCCTTTTAATTAACCCTCACTCTTAGAACAATGTCTCTACCTTGAACATAACACACAGAATACTGGGGTCCCAATAACACTTGCTTGACTCAAGAGGGGGTGGTTCAATGCCAGGGGAAACAAGGTCAAAAGACTTTAGGCTTCTGCCC
>NW_028067707.1:0-386 GCF_054177405.1 Leptonychotes weddellii
CCACATTAGTAGACCTGGATACTGGAGAAGAGCTTATAACATATTACCTGGAATGCAGGATTACCAGCGGAAGTTACTAAGACTCTTCCAGCAATTAAACAGCCTTTAAGTAGATGCATCTCACAAGGTCTCAGTCAAGGCAACCTCACTGCTCAATTCCAGGGATGCCTCTTACATAGAAGATGATAGACCTGCAGTATCTCATGGACCTTAGAGCTTTTTGTGTATTTTATTTTCTAATACAGGGAAGATTATTAGCTGTGGTAGATATTCAACACTTTGGAGTTAATCTGGGGAGAGAGGAAGACATGCTGAGTGGATTCAAAGCAAAATAAATGCTCTTTGCTCCTACATCACCTTCGCACACCCATGGTCATGGCTGAGGA
>NW_028067708.1:0-386 GCF_054177405.1 Leptonychotes weddellii
AATGGACTGTCCATACCTCTTGCTCTGGAGAGGAGATCCGCACATCTCTGGGCATCTCCTCTGGAGATGTTCTCATCACTCTCCACAGACTTGCTCTGTCCAGGTCTGTGGCAATATCTTCTCTTAGTCAGAGTCCTCTCTCACCTTGTCCTCTGGGCACCCCAAATATTATAAGGAAAAGCTGTAGATTTTCGCTTCTGATTTGGCCAGTGATTACAGTAATTCCACTAGACTCCAGCACTCTCCAAGAAGCAACATATGAAGGGTTTCCTGCTTATCGGCTACTAGATGCTCAGAGATGTGTGTGTGTGTGTGTTTGTGTGTGTGTGTGTTTAATGTGGGGATGGTGGGAGGGCTTGTCTTTGTGCTACCTCCCAGGGAGACAG
>NW_028067709.1:0-386 GCF_054177405.1 Leptonychotes weddellii
AAGAATAAGAGAACCTGCACCAAGTGATAGGGAAAGTCACAGAAACCTTAGTCTTGATCTAAGTGCACAGGAACCAGAAGATAGGGAGGGTCGCCTGGCTCAGGGGGGTTACAGGCAACAGTGTAGAGTTGGTACTGGGGAGTGGTACTGTAGCGGCAGTCGGGATATGTCCCTCCAGTGAGATTGCAGTAAGTCATGCCAATAGGATTTGCACTCCGGTGGCAGTTATCCCGTTTATTCTTGCAGCGTATGTTGGGCAAAAGACAGGTATCAGACACGTTCTGGATGGAGTCATGCAGAAAGGTGTTTTGAGGCTTACAGATCCGATTAAGATTATTGACAGCATGCATTGCATTGTTGCATTGTACAGGAGCTACTCCTATATG
>NW_028067710.1:0-386 GCF_054177405.1 Leptonychotes weddellii
CCGATCCTGTCACCACCACCCCCGCCATTTGCAGGAAAACCAATACTCACAGTTCCCTCGTGTGTTCATTTTAGTGCTGGAATTGGTATGTTTCACTGAGGAGGTCTGCTGGCTGGGCAGCCCGGGGGCTCAGCCACCCCTCGCCCGCCAGCCGAGCAGGGAGCTGCCCTTAGCAGGTGCTGGGCTGCCAGGACGGGGGAAACCCAGGGAGACACGGGAACGCTGCCTCCCAGGAGGAGCCGGGCTGGCACTGGCATGTGGAGACGCAGCACACGGACACACACATAAACCACCCACATTCGTGTGCATGCCACACTCGGACATGTGCACACGTGCACACAAGCCACACATACACCGCACATGCACACACACGCAAACCACATGCA
>NW_028067711.1:0-386 GCF_054177405.1 Leptonychotes weddellii
AAATCACCCTTGTTTTCAGAGACAGCAAAGTCAAGACTAATTCATTTGAAAAGCAAGTTTAATTTTAATAAACTTGGCCCAATTATTTACATAAGCTCAGCAAGAATAGTGATTGATCATACAGATCTTTTAAAATCTGCTTTGCTGGAACTTTTTATAAGGAATCTAGGTTGAACTTTTAGTAGTGTCTAAAGGCCAGAAGCCAAGCCAAATAATTGCCACCAGACATGCCTGCAATACCTGTAGATTTGGGTGAATTCCTCTCCTCAAGGTCCCCAAAATATCCTGAGGTTCCTGCACCTGCCAGGAAGTGACATTCTTTACTCACCTGGTAAGGCTGCTGGGAACTCAGCAAGCAAGATAGCAGGCCAACATTTCCAAGGGGC
>NW_028067712.1:0-386 GCF_054177405.1 Leptonychotes weddellii
CTTTTTTTCCAGACATGATTTTTTTTTCCAAGAATGTATTCATATATTGTACATATATTTTATTTTTTAGAATATATGGAATGCAAACACGTGTATTTTTTTTTTAAAGATTTATTTATTTGAGAGCGAGAGAAAGTGGGGAGAGGGGCAGAGGGGGAAAGAATCTTAAGCAGGCCCCAAGCCCAGCACAGAGACTGACACAGGGCTCGATCTCACAACCCTGAGATCATGACCTGAGCTGCAATCAGACTGAGCCACCCAGGTGCCCCACTTCACCCACCATTTTTAATCCATTTTCTTTTGCCACCCTAAATGTCTGCTCAAAGGTGGGGATTTCAAGATGACCCAGACCGTTTAGTTGAAAGATCTCTTAGCTGAAAGATGGC
>NW_028067713.1:0-386 GCF_054177405.1 Leptonychotes weddellii
CCACAACATCCTCGCAAAGTAGATATTATTATTCCAATTTGAAGGTGAGGCCATACGAGGTTAGGCCAGTGGTCCTCAATCTTGGTTGCACACGGATGGGTAGATCAACAAAACATGATCCATCCATATGATAGGATAGTATTCAGCAGTAAAAAGGAAGGACATTCAGGTACCTGCTACACATACAAATCTCAAGCACAGGATGCTGTCCCATGAGTGGAAGAAGCCAGACACAAAAGATCACATATTATAGGGTTCTATGTATATGAAATATCCAGAATAGGCAAATCCATAACGACAAAGAGATTAGCGGTTGCCCCAGGCTGGAAGGAGCAACCACTTAATGGGTACAGGTTCTCCTTTTGCGGGGATGGAGATGTTTGGAA
>NW_028067714.1:0-14750 GCF_054177405.1 Leptonychotes weddellii
TTTCACAACATATACAAATACTGAATCATTATATTGTACACCTGAAACTACAAACAAACAAGCAAACACCCACTACAATCTGAGTTAGGACAAGCGACAGTAAGCCACAGACTATGGGCCAAATCGGGCCCACCACCTGTTTGGTAAATAAAGTGGGATTGAAGTACATTTATTTTTTAAAAAATGGACGTATTTTGAAATGGATGCTTCATGCTTAAAAGCTTAGGGTCAGCACTTACCCTGCAGAAGGCAATGCCCTCCTTACCGCTGTTTCCAGAAATCAGGATCGTGGGGCTTCTCCAGCCCTTTAAGGACTCTCAGCTGTGGACTCTTCTATCTCTGTGGGTCGACTCTTGTCCCTCCAAGTCCACATCTTCCTTGTGATACTTTGCACAAATTGGCAAGGAGCCACCAACTCACAATGATTTCTTGCTCCTTCTGATCACTTCCTTTAGAGATTGGGCTACATAACCACTTGAGCCATCTTCCAAGTTCTCAACGATTATAGTTGCACCTTGGCTTTGACCTAAAGAGGATATTCAGCTTTCTAGCCTGAAATACTGTGTCCTCACAACCCAGCCACTAAGATAATGCCATCTACTGTCATGGCAGCATTCTACTTCTAAAACAAATAAGTACCTCAAGTTTGCACTAAGATGAGGCCAAAGAAGTTATTTGAGTTTTTTTTTAATAAAAACAATCCTACAGCATTTATTGTCATCTAGTAATAATGTAAGGGTAATCAAAACAATGTGAACAAATGTTTTAGAACTATGCTCCCAAGAAGGGATATCTAAAAAACCAAACTGTGTTGTCTTCTCAACAATGTCTCACTTCATTGGTCATTTCTTTTGTTTTTTTTCAGTTTTATTTATCTAAGTTATCTCACACACAGTGTGGGGCTCAAACTCATGACCCCGAGATCAAGAGTCTCATGTTCCACCTACCAAGCCAGCCAGGTGCCTCTGATCATTTTATTTGGAGCAGAATAATATCATCTCCTTTTAGCATGATCCGACCCAGTTGTTCTCTTGACTTTGCTTTGGAATGAATTTCTTTGCACCATCTAATACAAGGTCCCTATACTCATCAAAACCAATGATACAGCCTTCTGTCCCAGGGTCGTGGTCTTGAGCCCATCGCGGGCTCCCTGCTCAGTGGGGAGCCTGCTTCTCCCTCTCCCTCTGACTCTCCCCCTGCTTGTGCTCTCACTCGCTCTTTCTCTCGCTCTCTCAAATGAATAAATAAAAAAATCTTTTACAAAAATTAGTCCATTCCCTTTCATTGCTGAGTCATATTGCATCATATGGATGGACCACTGTTTGGTTAGACATTCACCAGTGGAAGGACACTTAGGTTGTTTCTAGCTTCTGGCTATTGCAAATAAAATTGCTATGAATATTCATGTATATAAGTCTTCGTTTTTTCGAGGGTAAGTACCCAGGGGTGAGATTGCTGGATTATATGGTAAGTGTAAATTTAACTTTATAAGAAACTGTCAAACCATTTTCCAGAGTGGGCCACACCATTTTGGATCCCCACCAGTAATGTATGGAGGTCCCGGTTGGAGGCACTTGGTATGGGCAGGATTTTTTTTGTAGCCATTCTGATAGGTGTGCTGTGGTATCTTCTTCATGGCTTTAATTTGCATTTCCCTGACGATGTTGAACATCCTTTCAAGTGCGTCTTTATCATCCGTATATCCACTTTGGTGCAGTGTTCGTGTATGCAAGCCTGCTGTCCATTCTCTAATTACTATTAATTTAAAAGTTCTTGGGAGATAAAAATTAATGTGCATGAAAGTTCTGTTTTCTCCCTGCATCCAGGGGCACCCTACAGCATAACTCCCCAGTGTGGAGCGTGTGCGTGAGCACCATTCCCATTGTTGTCTGCGTGAATGGTGCCCCCTGAGGTTTGTGTAGCGCATATAACCTGAGGTACTATTCCTAGCAGCCCAGCCCGATTCTCACCAGAGCACTTTGCCGGCCCCACGTTGACAGTAGCTGATGCTGATCTATTGTGGTGGCATGCAATCCCTCACTTGCTTGGTAACAGGACCCCTTACAGTGGACCTTGCTGGTCTCCTCTATACAGTTCCTATCTCCACTCTATCCTAAAATCATGCTTTCTCAAGCCTTAGGGCCTTCACATACACGGTCCCTCAGGTAGAAAAGCCACCATGGACTAATGATTCTTTATACTCTGCTCTCCATGCCAAGTTCAAGCCTCTTTCCTGGACATTTTTCCTTCACTGCTCATCAGCTCCCAGGACCCTTGCTGTGATCGATCTCTAAATATTTAAGCTGGAGGTGTCTGTGTCCAGTTCTGTGCTCCCAACTCAGACTGGAACTTCTCAAGGGCAGAGTCTGGGACTGAGCTTTCTCTGCTACCTCAACACTACTCAGCACAAGACTGGGCAGAGAGAGCCAGCAGAAGAGGGGACTCTTGTTGAAATAAGAAGCATGAGTTTAAAGAGAATTTTGACAGCGTTCAGAGTTTTGCAATGGAATCATAGGAATTTTGATTTGGATTAAAAGACAGGACAAGAACAGGTTTATCATTCTCATGCACCTGTTTGGTCCGTCCTTCCTTCTTCCTTCCCTTTCTTCCTTCCCTCCCTCATTCATTCATTCGATTATTATTGAGCACCTACTATGTGCCAAGCCCTGGGCCAGGGGAGGAAAGACAGCATCTTTGCCCCTCATCCAGTTCGCATTTGAATGGAGAAGACAGACAGAAACCCAATAATTGCACAAATAATAAATTTATGGTTACAACATGACATGGGCTCTGAAGCATCTGATGCTAAGAGCGAGGGTAATGGGAGCCTGAGTTGGGGTCAGAGAAAGCTTCCCTGAGGAGGTGGCCTTCAGCTGAGATAGGAAAGATGAAAGGGAGTGGAGTTGGCCAAAGTAGGGAAGGAGGAGTGAGTCAGGCCAAAGGAACAGCAGGTGTGAAGGCAAAAGGCTGGACAGGACATCCCTGGGCACCTCCACTCTCAGAGGTCCCCTCCTGCCTTGTAGCAAACATTGTAACAAGCCATTCACAGTAAATGTATTTCTTCCTTTGCTTAAAAAAAAAAGTAGAGAAGATCACTACGTTTTTGAAATTATTTAGGTGCCGTGAAAATTATTGCACCATTTGCTGATTGTGCACCTATGGGGATTCTTGCAAACGGAGAACATCTAACCCACAGATAACTTTCCAAATCTGATGACATTTTGGGGGAATGCCAGGGTTAACAATGAATGAAGTCAACATCATGCCAGTTTAAGAAGACATTTCCTCCAAACTTTATTGATTTTGGTTTTTTCAGCCTTGCTTTTATGTTTTCAAACAACAGAGTGTGCGGTTTTCAATGTTTTCTTCCAGGTCTTGAACATTCTCAGACTTCTAGAAAACCTTCTGGCATGGCGATGTACTGGCGTCCCCCAGCGTCCATATTTGGAAACTCACTCTGCGAGGATGCAAGGTCTTGCCCATCCCAGGGCTGCAGAGGAGTCAACACACAAACCACTGATGGCCTCCCAGCTCCTCCACCCTTCTCTCGTAGTTGTCCCCGCCCCATGAAACCCAAACTCCAACAGAAGGAAGTGTCCTCCTGACACAAGATTCCGGTCATGCCTCCTCTGCCTTTGCAAATGAAGTTCCTTCTCCATTCTTTTACTTATTTATTTTATCTCTAAACTATAGTTTGATTGAGGTATCATTGCTATACGACAAATGGCACATATTTAGAGTGTATGATTTGATAAGTTCTGACGTGCGTGTACACGTACACTTTTAAAATAATGATTATTTATAATAATTTTAAATATATAAAATACAAATAACATAAAATTAAAATAATAATTTCAAATTTACAGAAGAATTGCAAGAATATTATAAAGAATTCTTACGTGTCCTTCTCCTACTTTGAGATTGTTCACCCTTTTAATCACATTTGTTTTATAGCTCCATCTCTGTATATAAACATGTTTTTTTTCATGAGCCACTTGAGGGTAACTTGCAGACATAGTGTCCCTCTACCCCGAAATACTTTGTGTGCATTTCCTAAGAACAAGAGCATTCTCTTATGTACCACAGCAAATTTACAAAATTCAAGAAATTCATTACTGACACATTTTATTATGTGTAAGAGCTAGTCTGGATTCCAGTGTCTCCAATTGTCCCTGAATGGCTACGATTTATAGCGGTTTTCTTCTCTGGTCCAGGCTCCGGAAGGTAGAAGCGGGATCAGGTGCACGTCTAGATCCAGTCCAGGATCAAGCATCCATTTCTAGTTAATCATGTTTCTTTTGTTCTTTTGTCTCCTTTCATAAAGGCCAGCCTCTCAGCTTTTCTTGCTCTTTCATGACATTTAAAAATATATTTCATTTTTTAATATACATTTTCCTAATGGGTATAAACATTGAGAGAGCTTTGCAACAAACTCTGATATGCCAGGCACCCAGGTTCAATGGTTCCCAAAGTCACAATATTGACACGTTTAAAGAATCCAGGTGGATTTTCATATAGAATGTCTCTTGATGTGGGTTTATCGGATGTTTCCTCATGATTAGGCTCAAGTTGTATAGTTTGGCAGGAACCACAGACATGGTGTTGGGTCCTTCTCGGTGCATCGTTTCAGGAAGTGCCCGATGCTATTTCTTTCTCTGTCTCTGGGGACCCGGAAGTCTCACGTTCAGATGTTTCTGGGGAGACCAAGGGATGGGGTGTCCTGAGGAAGAGCCAGCAAAGGCTGCTTGGGCAGGTGGTTGTGTGGGCAGAATGTGTGTGGGCTGCGATGTGCTGGGGCCAGAGAGGATGTGGTGCTTCCCAGAGTGTGCAGAGGGACATAGTCCCATTCACTTCTCATATTCACCTCTCTGCTTCTCTGGTGCCTTTTCACTTTCCAGCTGGCTTCTGATGAGTTTCTGCCACTCTGAGTGCCCCAGGAAGGCTCAGACGGTTAGAGGGAGGTAGAATCAGAGACAGGTGTCTGTCATAATGCCAGAAGCTCTCTTGGTAGTATCAGCAGGCGGCTAGAGCTCCGCCAGCAGTAGGGGCAGAACTTTGGTTGGTATTTTCCAGACTTGGAAGAAACCCTCTCTGGCCCCACCAGCCCCTCTGCCTGCCACCAGTTTCTTCCCTTCCCAATGAGTCTATATGCACAGCCTCTACTTCCTCATTCATTCATCAAACACTTACTGAGCATCTCATTTTGGGGTACTCCTAAACTGTGACCAGACACTCTGATGACCAGTGTAAGCCCCCCACCCCCTTACCTGCAGCAGAGACATGAAGAAACAATATCACAGACAGGGGAACCCAGATGCCATGTGAAAAAAATACAAGGATGCTCAACCTCACCAATAATGAGGAGCTAGAAGCCACTATGAGAGTCTGTTTCACCCTCATCACTCAAGGTGACTGACAATGTCTGGAAAGGTTGAAAATGCACATATTCTATGTGTATATGGTGGGTAAGCAAATGTGGTGCATCCATACAATGGAATATTACATGACCCTGCAAAGGAAGGGCATTCTGACTCAGGCTACAACATGAAACTTGAGGACATTATGCTAAATGCAAGAAGCCAGACACAAAAGGACAGATACTATATGATTTCACTTATGTGAGGTCCTTAGAGGAGTCAGATTCATAGAGACAGGAAGTAGATGGTGGGAGTCAGGAGCTGGGGGAGGGGATGGGGAGTCAGTGTTTAATGATCAGTGTTTAATGATCGCAAGATGAAGAGTTCTGGAGATGGTTGGTGGTGAAGGTCAAACAACAATGTGAATGTATTTAATGCCACTGAACTGGACATTTAAAAATGGTAAAGATGGTAAATTTTATGTCATGTGTATTTGACCACAATAAGAAATTTGGAAAACAAATCATGAATGACACTTCTCACAATAATGGAAAATCGGAAAATACTTAGATTTCCATCACCAGCAAAGTGGACAAATACATGAGGGTATATTTCCACAATAGAATATTATATCACTCTGAAAGCAAATTAACTAGAGTCATGTGTATTGATATGAATCTTAAAATATGAATATTTTTATGAATCTTAAAAATATAATTCTAAGCAAAATCCAGCAAGTTGCAGAAAGATGTGTAGAGTGATCCTGTTTACATAAAAATTGTAAAATCCATAGGGGTATGACAAAAGCTGTATTTAGAATAATGGTCATGTTGGAGGAGGGAAATAATGGGACAGAGGAAGTGGGTGAGTTACACACAGGATTTTCAATCGTATCTGTGATGCTTTATTTCTCAAGGTGGGTGATATTTTTTATATTATAAACAATACTTTTAAATCTTTTCTTTTGACCTGCATTACTACTTTTTTGAGGTATACCTTGTGTAATAAATGGCATATATGTGAACACAGAAATTGATGAGTTCTGACATTATGTATAGAAAACTATTACCACAATCAAGATACTGAACATTTTTGGAATGCCTGAAATCCAAATGCTTTTTTTTGTTGTTTTTCTCTCTCTCTCTGTGTCTCTGTCTCTGTTTCTGTCTCTCACTATCTCTGTGTCTCTCTGTATCTCTGTCTCAGTCTCTCTATGTCTCTGCATCTGTGTCTTTCTGTCTCTGTTTCTCTCCCTCTCTCTGTCTCTGTGTCTGTACTGCTCTCTGTCTCTGTTGTCTCTCTCATACATTCTTGACGAGGTTCCTGGTTCCTGTCCTCTGTTCTCAAAGAAGAATGTGGGAACAAGTAGAGTGGACCCACTGGCCCGTATCTGGGTTCTGTCTGCAATACTCAGGCTGATGTCACCCTCCTGGGCATCCCCTGGTGGATATCTTCCAAGACTTCCAGCCTCCTTGATATTCCTCCCACCTCGAAGCAGAGCCTGAGTGTTGTCCACCCCTTCCCCTACCTCCTCACTTCTATGGCCAATAGATCACCACTTCCTGCTGCTCTTTCCTCCTAAAATGTCCCTCCTTCCTGTCCCCTCCTATCCTCTCCAGCCCCCTGCCTCTCCTCTATCTCCTGGACACCCAGTCTGTGCCCTCAGCGGTAACTCTCATGTCTCCTCTTTCTCCCCTGCCCCCCAGGACAATCCTAAAGTAACCTTATAACCAAGTCCAAGCTCTCTGCAGGACAAGGCAGTAAGTGGAGAGGCAAGACGTTGGGGTAGGAAACTGACTTTATTCGTCAAACCGGGAAACTGAGGATGGCGGACTACTGTCTCAAAGAGCCATCTCTCTGGATATGAAATTCAAGCTGCTTTTATGTTAGCAAAAGGGAGAAACGGGAGGACATTGGAGTCAAAAGGTGACTGACATCCCAGGAAGGTCGTGAAACTTCTTTCCTCTTGGTCAGTTGATACTTGGGTGTAGGAATCTGGTCATGTCATTCCTGAAAATCTCAAACGTAGCACAGCCATTTCTGTACATCCTTTCTTATCTCCTCAAGTGAGGTAGGTTTTTGCAAATCTCAGCTGCAAACAAAATTCCTCTGATGATTAACACGCCTACAGGGTCATCAGAAGTTTCTCAGCTATGGGTCACAGCAGCAAGGGAAATAGAAGCAATGTGGAGACAGACATTCTAAGTTTCTCCCCGTTACAACCTCGCTTGCTTCCCTGTGGGCAACCCTGCAATAACTCTTCCTATTGACAGCTCATCTGTACTGAGGGCTCACTACATGACTCACTCTATGCATATGACTGTATCTGATTCTCCAAGGTAGCTACTGTTACTCCTGCTCTCTAGAGGAAGACTTTGAGGTGCGAGGAGGTCGAACGGCTCAGGTCTATTTGCTTCCGAAGCCCACTCCTATAAAACAGCACAACATAGGCGTTGGCATGGCTTACACACACAAAGACTTTCTGGTCCCATTCATACAGTATGAGGACTAACTAGTCAAGACTCAGAGAGGCAGAGTCACTAGTCCAAGGTCACACAGTGGGTCTGACTATCTCCAGAACTCCTGCTCTTTCTTTCCACACTCACCTGGCAGGTGAGCTATGACATCAGGCACTAAGCCCAGGGTGGTCCATACACCTCTGCCTTCTGGATCTGAAGTTGAGTGGTGAGCTGGGTTGCATGGAGAATGGGGCCTGGGGCTTTGAGTGATGGAGAGATGGGTCTGTGGTCCCTCGGGAGGAAGGTTTAGTGCTCATGCCCTGATCCCATTGTCCTGGGCTGAGCCCCTGAATGCTTTGTTAGGGATCCAGATGCCAAATAACTGTCTGCCCTAAATGGAAACCCTGCTAGATGTGGCCTCTTGGGGAAAGTGAGCAACACTCATCATTTTTTTCTTTTTTTTTTTCTTCCACTTCTACGGAAGCCTTGATCTCTGAGGCATTTTTTCTTGGGGAGAACTTTCTTCAATGGCCCTAGAAGTGGAAGAATTCCCTTGGCACCTTTGGGTCCTTGTGACAAATTCATAGTGCTCTTCTCCCGCTCAAAATCCTACCATGGCTCCCACCCACAGGCAGGACCTCCACAATTTTTTTACATAACATTTTATTTTAAAAAAAGCATTTGAGCCATATATTCATTTATAAATTAGGTACATCTACTACAGAGAGAAGATACAATAATTTATAAACCACATCCTGTAAATATTAATTTACAAAAAGTAAGAATAAAATAAATCCTATTTAAATGGATTTATAATTATGGGAGCTTCATAGTATTCTTAGCTTGCACTTCAAGGCACATATAATGGTTAACATTAGTGCATATGAATCTGTATATATGATAGTCTTCTTGATGTTTTCAAATTTTTTGTGGGGAGGCTTACTTCTATCCTCGCTGTTGCAGTTATCAATCACTTTGTAACAAATAACCCCCAAAGTTAGTGGATTAAAACAGCAACAACGGGATGCCTGGGTGGCTCAGTTGGTTAAGCGACTGCCTTCGGCTCAGGTCATGATCCTGGAGTCCCGGGATCGAGTCCCACATCAGGCTCCCTGCTCGGCGGGGAGTCTGCTTCTCTCTCTGACCCTCCCCCCCTCATGCTCTCTCTATCTCATTCTCTCTCTCATAAATAAATAAAATCTTAAAAAAAAAAGGCAACAACAATAGCAGCATTTATTTTGCTTATGAATATCTTTCTTTTTTTGTAGATTGAATTTTCCCCCCAGCTTTATTGAATTATAATTGAGTATATATTTAAGGCATACAATGTGATGATTTGGTATGTGTATGTGTTGTGAAATGATTACCCCAACTGAGTTAATCCATTTCCTCTCACAGTTACCAAAGTTCTGTGTGTGATGAGAACACTTAAGACCTGCTGTCTCAGGGTGCGTGGGTGGCTCAGTTGGTTAAGCAACTGACTCTTGACCTCAGCTCAGGTCTTGATCTCCAGGTTGTGAGTTCAAGCCCCCATGTTGGGCTTCACACTGAGTGTGGAACCTACTTAAAAAAACAAAAAAAAGACCTACTGTCTTAGCAAATGTCAAGTGTATGATTCAGAAGTATTAACTATAGTCCTGGGGCGCCTGGGTGGCTCAGTCGTTAAGCGTCTGCCTTTGGCTCAGGTCATGATCCCAGAGTCCTGGGATTGAGCCCCGCATCGGGCTCCCTGCTCCGCAGGAGTCTTCCTTCTCCCCCTCTCACTCCCCCTGCTTGTGTTCCCTCTCTTGCTATATCTCTTTCTGTTAAATAAATGAATAAAATCTTAAAAAAAAAAAACTATAGTCCTCTCCATTGTACATTAGATCCTTAGGACTTAGTCATCTTACAACTAAAATTTAGTACCTTTTTAAAATTCTTAAAATTTTTATTTATTTTATTATTTTTTAAAGATTTTATTTATTTATTTGACAGAGAGGGACACAGTGAGAGAGGGAACACAAGCAGGGGGAGTGGGAGAGGGAGAAGCAGGTTTCCTGCTAAGCAGGGAGCCTGATGCGGGGCTCCATCCCAGGACCCATGATCTGAGCTGAAGGCAGACGCTTAACAACTGAGCCACGCAGGCACCCCTGGTACCTTTTTTTAAAAGTAGGCACCACACCAAATGCAGAGCCCAATGTGGGGCTTGAACTCATGACCCTGAGATCAAGAACTGAGCTGAGATCAAGGGTCAGTTGCTTAACTGACTGAGCCACCCAGACACCCCGAAAGTTTGTACTTTTCGAATATCTCCCCATTCCTCTTCCTTCCAATCCTGGAATCCACCATTCTGCTCTGTTTCTATAAGTTTGACTCCCCCCCCCCGCAGATCCTGCATGTAAGAGAGAGTACTTGTCTTTCTCTGCCTGGCTTATTCCGCTTAACGTAATGCCCTCCAGGTTCATCCATATTGTCACAAATGGTATTATTTCCCTCTTATCTGTATCTATAGATCTATATCTGTATATCACATTTCTTTATCCATTCCTCCATTGATGGACACTTAGGTTGTTCCCATATCTTGGCTATTGTGAATAAAATGGGATTCCCAATGAACACGGGAATGCATATATCTCTTTGAAACACAGGGCAATATCCCTGATCAACACGGATGCAAAAATCTTCAACAAAATACTAGCAAAACAAATTCAATAGCACATTAAAAGGATCATACACCATGATCAAGTGGGATTTATCTCTGGGATGCAAGGAAAGTTCAACATATATCAATAAGTAAATGTGATATAGAACACTAACAGAATGAAGGGTAAAAATCATATGATCATATTATTAGATACAGAAGAAGCATCTGACAAAGCTCAACATCCTTTCCTGATAAAAACTTTCCGCATAGAAGGGTATAGAAGGAATGTACCTCAACATAATAAAGGCCATATATGACAAGCTTACAGCCAACATCATAGTCAACAGTGAAAGGTGGAAAGCTTTTCCTCTAAGATCAAGAACAGGACAAGGATGTCCACTCTCACTCTCCTATTCAACATGGTACTGGAAGTCCTACCCAGAGCAATTAGGCAAGAAAAAGAAATAAAGGGCATCCAAAGTGGAAAAGAAGTAGTAAAATTGTCTTTGTTTGCTTATGAATTTTAACTTGAGCAGGGCTTGGCAAGGCCAGCTCATCTCTTCCATTTGAAGGCTGAGGGCTGGAATCACAGAAGACAGTATATTCTGGTTGTTGGCTGCACTTCAGCCAACTAGTCTGGGACTGGGCTGTAACACCTATAGGTGGCGCCTCCATGTGATAGCTTGGCTTCTTCACTACATGTGGTTGGGTTCCAAGAGTGAGCATCCCAACAAGACCAGGTGAAAACTGTATGATCTTTAATGATTCAGCTTTGGCAGTCACATGGGGCCACTCTGCCACCATCACGGTGCCCTCCAGATTTAAGGGGAGAGGGGATTTATGCCTAACTTTTTGATGGAAGAGTATCAACATCACATTGCAAGAACAGTATGTGGGATGGCAGACATTACTATGGTCATCCTTGGAAAATGCAATCTACCAACATCACTGATTACCATCTTTTCCTCTCACATTTACCCAGTGAAGGATTCTAGCCTTAATCATTTTCTTAGGTATGGTGTTTACATTGTTAAAATTAATTTTGTCCTGTGGATTCTTTTCAAGAAGCTTTTTTATGCCATTTGCCCATTATACGAATGGTGGGTTAGTGAAATCTGGATAACTCAAGACATTCATATACTTTACCAAGCATGTGAACTCCTATAACACAAATTAAGTAAGCTAAGTAAATAAATACTTTAAAAAATATCTATTTATATATAAGTATATCTGTATTTTTCTCTATAAAAAAGAGGAAATGATCTCTTGAAGAAAAAGTGGACATTTCTCTCTTAAAATCATCTTGTTACCATGAATATATTGCTTATTTAACCCTTAGCTGGATACTTTGAGCATCAGTAGACTTTCCCATTAAGTTAAAAAGCAAAAATATAAATGACTTCCACTGGAATTTTTTTTAACCAAAAAAGAGTCTTTTTTTTTTATTAAAGACTTCTATTTATTTATTTGACAGAGAGACACAGTGAGAGAGAGAACACAAGCAGGGGGAGTGGGAGAGGGAGAAGCAGGCTTTCCGCTGAGCAGGGAGTCCCATGTGGGGCTCGATCCCAGGACCCTGGGATCATGACCCGAGCCGAAGGCAGACGGTTAACAACTGAGCCACCCAGGCACCCCGAGAATGAGTCTTTATTACCAAAGTGAATTTTTTGTTTTTTCAACTTATTTTGAAATAGTTACAGATGCACAAGAAGTTTCAAAAATAATACATAGAATTCCGCACCTTCCACTGAATTTCATCTAGTAGTTACATTGTATAGAAGTATAGTACAATATCAGAATCAAGGATTTCATATTAGTACAATGTGTCTATATAGTTGTATGCAATTTTATCACAGGCGTGGATAAAATTGTCATTTTGAGGGTATCATAGACATGGAATCACACAGTATATAACCTTTGGTGATTGGCTTTGTTTTTGTTTTTGTTTTTGCACTCAGCATAATGCCCTGGAGATCCACTCAAGTTGTTCTATGTATCATGGCATTTTGTTCCTTTTTTATTACTGGGTATATCATGGGCTGAATTCTGCCCCCCGCTCCAAATTCATATGTCAGTGTTCTAACCCCTAGTACCTCAGACTATGACCTTATTTGGAGACAGGGTCTTTACAGAGATAGCAAGTTTAAAATGAGTTCATTAGGCTGGACCTTAATCCCATATGACTGGTGTTCTTATAAGAAGAGGACATTTGCACACAGAGATAACCACAGAGAAAAGATGATATGAAGATACAAGGAGAAGACATCTATGAACCAAGGAGGAAGGTCTGGGACAGACCTTTCTCTCATGGCCCTTGGAGGGAGCCAACGCTGCCAACACTTTAATCTCAGACTTCTGGCTTCCAGAGCTGCAAGAAAATAAATTTCTGTTGTTTAAATGACCCAGTCTATGGTACTTTATTCAGTTAGCCTTAGCAAACTAGTACAGAGTAGAATATCATTGTATGGGTGTACTGGTGTTTGTTCAACCATTCATGTACTGAACAACATTTGGGTCATTTCCAGTTTTTGGCTATTACAAATAAAGTTGCTCTGAATATTTGTGTGCAGGTTTTTTTTGTGGACTGTATTATCATTTTTATAAACATTAAAGTCAACAATTAGTGAAATTGATGTAACATTTCATTTGGTAGTTATTTCTTTAAACATCTATTGATTTCAATTTTGTGGTTTTACTTTTGTGCTTTGGAGCAAAACTCTGCTTTGCTCTGGGATGCTGCAGAGTGCCAGTGGGCAGTGCCTGGCTTTGAAGCTTGAGGAAAGAAATAAGGGCCTGGTTAGACCCCCAGTGGTGAAATATGCCTCTGGAGAATCTTGGGAATGATCCACTTGATTTTGAAACATTAGCATCTGCTAGTGCTTGGGTTGGATTAAACATCATGAAAGAGGGTGGGTGTCACTGTGAGTGGGGTTGAGGAATGAATTCCTCTATGTTTATATTTATTATCTTCTTGATGAATTGACCCTTTTATCGTTATGAAATGTCCTTTATCTCCGATAATTCTCCTTGCTTTCAAGTCTGCTTTTTCTGATATTGAGGTAGACATGCCAACTTTCTTATGATTAGTATTTTCATCACTTGCTTTTCATATTTTTGTAAGAAATCCATAGCCAAGGAAACTTGAATGGTCAATAAACTTATGAAAAGATGCTCATCCTCACTAGAAATTGCGGATATTGAGAGTAAAACAATCAATAAATATACTTTTCCTTCAGGAAATTGGCTAATTTTGAAGTTTTATCATTCAAAATGTTGGTGACATAGTTGGGAAAATGACCACTCTCCTCCGTGGGTGGCAATCTTTTCAGGATACTTTGGCAAAATCTTTTCAAGCAAAAATGTGTGCACTTTATGGTGGAGCAACTCATCTTTTATTTTATTTTATTTTTTTGAGAGAAAGAGAGTGTGGGTGGAAACGGGTGGGGAGGGGCAGAGGAAGAGGGAAAGAGAGATTTTTTTGGTAAAGATTTTATTTATTTATTTGTCAGAGAGAGAGAGAGAGAGAGCACAAGCAGAGGGAGCGGCAGACTCCCCGCTGAGCAAGAGCCCGATGAGGGACTCCAATCCTGTTGGCTGATTGAATTTAAATAAAAAATTTAAAAAACCTAATCAGCCCCACTGAACCTTACTCTTTTTTATGTTCCCTTCACTGTATCCACCATAGTGAAATGTTTCTTTAAAAGTATCTCAAGTTTGGGGAGAAATATACACACATCCAGTCTATTTTTTGTAACTTCAGGGAAGCTTTACTGGATCTGGGAGGAGCACGGGTAGAAATGGAAAAAGAAGGGCCACAGGGTAGATTCAGGTCCTCTGGTTTGTTCTTACTGGTTTGTAAAACATGCCCTCCCCACCACACTCACTTGCCTAGTCCTGAGAGCAGCAAGACCACGAAAAGGGTCTGACCTTCATTTCACCTATGACCTCAGAGTGATCTGCCCAAGAATGACTGTGGTCAGGAGGAGACAAGAGAATTCTCACTACCATGCTATATCTCCTTACCTTGATTTTTACAATTTCCTTTCTAGTCTTCAGGAGCATTTGCCAGTTGGAAGCATTGTGATATACTGAACATGGATACAGATCCTGAATTAGAATCCCAGCTCCCCTACTTCCTAGTTGGGGGACCTTGGATATGTTGCCTAAACTCCCTGTGCTTTAGTTTCTTCATCTGTAAATAAGACAATAACAGGAAGTACTCACAGGGTTGTTGAGGGTGTATGCTGTGATAATAGAAACCCTGTTGGATTTATAGATAAAAGTTTATTTATCGCCCATATAAATTCCAGT
>NW_028067715.1:0-7996 GCF_054177405.1 Leptonychotes weddellii
TTAATGAGACCAGAATATGCATAGCCTCTAGCAATTGCCTGGTATACAGTAAGAATGCACTAAATGCCAATGATAAAAACCACAACAACAACAATAATAAGACTGTTGTATCCATTTGGTGAAGCCCTGTTCTTGGGGCTGGTTATACAGCAGTGAATGAAAAAGGCAAAGTCGGGGCGCCTGGGTGGCTCAGTCGGTTGGGCGACTGCCTTCGGCTCAGGTCATGATCCTGGGGTCCCGGGATCGAGTCCCGCATCGGGCTCCCTGCTCGGCGGGGAGTCTGCTTCTCCCTCTGACCCTCCTCCCTCTCATGCTCTCTGTCTCTCATTCTCTCTCTCGCAAATAAATAAAATCTTAAAAAAAATTTTTTTTTTAAATGTTAGAGTATAATGATGAGACACACGTAGGCCTAACACCTAGCTTGTCCTATTTTCTTCATAAATTGTTTTTAGAATGGAAACACCCAGGTGCAGCTGCAGCATCCTGTCTACTCGTGCCTACCAGCATTCCTGCCCCCCTCAGTGTAACTGCTCTCCCGATGTTGCAGTTTACCATTCTCATGCCTGTCTTTATGCTTTTGCTGTATACACTTACAAACTATGTATAGTATTGCTTTGCATGTTATTTTTATCGTGGTAAAAATACACAACACAAAGTTTACCATTTTCACTATTTTTAAGCATATGGTTCAGTGGTATCAAGTTACATTCACAGTGCCATGTGACCATCGCCACCATCCATCCGTAGAACTTTCTCATCTTCCAAAACTGAAACTCTGTGCCCATTAATCAATAACTCCAATCCTCCTCCCACAGCCTCTGCCAACCATCATTCTATTCTACTTTCTGTCTCTGGGAATTTATGGTTCTTTTTTTTTTTAATGATTGATTGATTTATTAGAGAGAGAGAGAATGCGAGCGGGGGGGAGAGGTAGAGGGAGAGAGAGAATCTCAAGCAGACTCCATGCCGAGCGTGGAACCCAACGTGGGGCTTGATCTCACGACCCTGAGATCGTGACCTGAGCCAAAACCAAGAGTCAGACACTTAACCGAGTGAACCACCTAGGCGCCCCTAGGTTCTCTATATAAATGGAATTACACAATATTTGTCTGTTTGTATCTGGCTTATTTCATTGAACATAATACCCTCTAGGTCCATCCAGGTTGTCACAAATGGCAAGATTTCAGGGCGCCTGGGTGGCTCAGTTGGTTAAGTGACTGCCTTCGGCTCAGATCATGATCCTGGAGTCCCTGGATCGAGTCCCGCATCGGGCTCCCTGCTCAGCATGGAGCCTGCTTCTCCCTCTGACCCTCCCCCCTCTCATGTGCTCTCTCTCTCTCATTCTCTCTGTCTCAAATAAATAAATAAATAAAAATCTTAAAAAAAAACAAATGGCAAGATTTCATTGCATGGAATCACAAGGTCAAAGGATTCACAGATGTTAGGCTTTTAATACAAATTAGATGACATTCTTTTTGCATAAGAGTGGAGGCCTTAGGCCCTGGCATCGTGTAGCTGAGGACAGCTGTCCTGCCATAAAGTAAAGCAGCAGTGGTCAGAGGTCATGGGTAATGGTTGTCGTGATGGACCGAGTGCCCACCGGGAGGTCAGGTCACTGCAGGTGCTCTGGGAGGCGGGGCCCCGTGCACTGACCCTGGGCACGAGTCTGGGTCCGTAATCCCACATGTTCTGGATCGTGGGGGAAGCGGAGAGGCCGAGGGCGCTCGTGTGCCCAGCATACAGCACAGCGCACATCTCCCGGAAGCCCCTCTTTTGTTTGGATTCCTCCAGAATGCACGTGACTTCTCTTGGTGTCAGTTGGCAGACAAGAAGGCCTCTAATGCGTCCCAAACAGAATTTCACTGTGTCCCGGAAAGGACACCAAATGTGGTAACTTCCCCGCAGGGTGGATCTCCAGGGTTTGTGGGGCCTGAAGCTTAAACAATGTGTGTGAGGGGTGCTGTCTTTCAGAAAAAGAGGCAAATTATGAATGCAAAGTTAGGTAGGGGACCGTCGAGGGGCCTTGTGTGCAGGAGGGGCCCTGGGGCTGAAGTGTCATTAACCTCGTGGGACATCTGCCCTGGCTCCCCTGCCGGGACAGGTCTGCCCTGCCTAGGAACCCACTTTTGTTTGTTTCCAAATGTATTCTCCCTTCCTGCCTTTTGCAAGTGTATGAAAATTTAAGAATTGAGCAATAAAATAGTTATTCAATAAAATAGTCATTTGTGGCCAAATTTCTCTAGTTTAACCCTTCCTACCCAAATTACTAACATGCATGACAGGTCACAAAAGATGCTACCCGCCCCCCCCCCAGCCTTGTCTAAAGTGCGGAGCCTGGTATGCTGAGGATGGTGATGGGGCAGTGGGAGGCGGGGGGATCCTTCTAGCATTTACTGAGACTGTCGGTACGGGCACTGGGCTGGGGGCTTACATTGTCTTAGTTCACCCTTTTGCCTGGCATGGGGCAGACCCTCCTAGGGGGCTCAGACAGCTCCCATATAAGGGGGCAGGGGGAAATGCCAGGACATCACAAACTGAAGTTTAAATATGAAACTGTTAGCAGAGTAATTTTGGCATCAAACCCACTGCATCAGTCAGTCTCCCAATAGGAAACAGATGGCACATTCAAAATAGGGTAACGAGGAGGGTTTATTTACAAAAACGATGTGGGTGTCAGGGAACCACAAGGGATAGGGCAGCCACCCAAGTTCAGTAGCAGCCGAGCATTGCCACCACGAGGCTGGAAGGGACGAGGGAGGGAACGGCCACTGGTCTCCACAGGGAGAGAACTCCCTCACAAGGCCTGTGAGAGAAGACGTGACCTTGGTCGAGGGACGCAGTCCTGCGCGGGGAGAAGACAGAGTCCAGAGTGCTAACCATTACACCATGGAACCCACTCTACGCGGGGAGAAGACAAACAACCTGACCTCTCCCCTCTCTCTTCCATCTCCGTGGGGCTCTCCCAGGACACAGGAGACATTGGATGTGGCCCACATGGGTCGGCCTCCTGGGGCAGAGGGCAGAGTGGAGAAGATGACGGGGGTCCGGGTGGATCTCAAGGGCAAAGAAAAGGTCAATGGCACAGTCTACCCCTTTGGCCCCTCAGCATCCACCCGAGACCTTTTTCCAGGTGAAAATCTTGTCTCTTGGGGCGCCTGGGTGGCTCGGTCAGTTAAGCATCTGCCTTCAGCTCAGGTCATGATCCCGGGGTCCTGGGATCCAGCCCCACGTCGGGCTCCGTGCTCGGCGGGAAGCCTGCTTCTTCCCCTCCCACTCCCCCTGCTTGTGTTCCTACTGTCGCTCTCTCTCTCTGTCAAATAAATAAAATCTTTAAAAAAAAAAATCTTGTCTCTCCAACACAGGGGATCCACAATGTCCCACCAGCTATCATATCATCATGGGGTAATGTTAACCGGTCACACTGCCAGCTGAAATCACTGGTGTTCCTCAGACAAAGTAACAGGTGAAAGGGAGAAAAAGAAATATGGCCATGACAATCTCCACCTACGGCTGGCCCCAAGGCCAGGGTAATCCCAGATGTCTTCTCTTTTAGATTTTTATTTTATTTTATTTTATTTAGTTATTTGTCAGAGAGAGAGTGCGTGCGCACAAGCAGGGGGAGCGGCAGGCAGAGGGAGAAGCAGGCTCCCTGCTGAGCAAGGAGCCGGATGCGGGACTCGATCCCATGACCCTGGGATCATGACCTAAGCTGAAGGCAGATGCTTAACCGACTGAGCCACCCTAGGCGCCCCCTAGATGTCTCCTTATAGCTCCCATTCTCTGTTCTCTTTCACCTTTGCGGGCACTTTTTTGGACAGGGTTGATTACCAAGTGGGGTGACTCGAACCTGCATTCTTGCAGGATCTGAGTCCTTGGTTGCCTTATTTTTTGGGTTACCCCAATTTTCCATTGACTAGAACTATCGGATGCAGGGGTGCTCCAGTGATGCCCCTCATTTCAGACACTGTCCTCCTGGCCTCCATTCAGTAGCAGCAGTCCTGTTTCACCTTGGTGGCCAGGGTCAATCACTCCACCCAGTACTGTGAACCCCTTTCTTTGCCTCTTGGTTCAGTGGCATGTGGAGCCCCAAATGAGCTAAGGCCATTTCAGATTTTGATTCATCAGAATCATGGCCATGTTCCCTGGTAACAACTTTTCTTCTTTGGGTACCAGAACCTCCAACTCATCAACCACAAGGTTGTGGGGAGATAGGAGGCAAATATTTTTCTAGGGGGTTGTTAGGAATAGTAGTGAAAGAGGCCATTCTTACCTCCACCCCATGGTTCTTGGACCCACGTTTGGCACCCTATATTGGCCACTGGTTTAAGGCACATACGGTGTCTTATAGGACAGCACCCCAATCTTGCAGAATGTTGTCTCTCAGCAGATAATTCCACCACTCCATCAAGCCAGAGTCTCCCAGGTATGCAAAAAATGAATCTCACTGTAATCAATAAAAAATGCTAACCACCAGTAGAAGCCTCCCTGAAAGTCATGAGAACCACGGTTATAAAGCAACACTATTTTTTTTTTAAAGGTTTTTTGTGTTTTTTTTTTTTAAGATCTTATTTATTTATTTGAGAGACAGAATGAGAGAGAGAGCACATGAGAGGGGGGAGGGTCAGAGGGAGAAGCAGACTCCCTGCTGAGCAGGGAGCCCGATGTGGGACTCGATCCCGGGACTCCAGGATCATGACCTGAGCTGAAGGCAGTCGCTTAACCAACTGAGCCACCCAGACGCCCATAAAGCAACACTATTAATCATTATTTTTCATGCCACAACCAAGGGGCGGTGCCCTGCAAATATTTTAGCTAAAAAAACAGTTCAGGCCAATTCCAGGCCTCCTCCCTTACCTGGTCATGAGGAACACCCTGAGGCCATAGATGTCTTAGTAGAGACCCTGTCGTCATCTAGCCATGGCCACAGATCCATATGTTTCAAAACACTCCATGGCCATTGTTGACCTCAATAAAGAGGTAAACAGAGGTAAGCTGGAAAAACAAGTTTATTCAAGACAAGCAAACTGTAGCAAGCTACTGGTGAGTCTGTTGAGGGTTTGGGGTAGGTTGTATTTATGAGAAGAGAATGTAAAGAGGGATGAGCTCAGTTCGAGTCGGTTCAAATGAAAAACAAATGGAGACCAGTCTTGAAAATTTTCCTAAGCAGACAGAATCGGTCAGTCACACAACCAAACCTCAATACAGGCTACTTTGTGAGACCAACCCAACCTGGGTCACCTCCTGTTCATGCCTCTGGCAAAACTTCCTGAGGTTGGTATGAAACAACCTCTAATCAACCTGCCATCATCCAAGAAAATTCCAACACTATCTATTTTCTTCAAATCAGACATTTACTGTGGCGCCTGGATGGCTCAGTTGGTTAGGCGGCCGGCTCTTGATCTCAGCTCAGGTATTCATCTCAGGGTCATGGGTTCGACCCACCCCTCCAGAAAAAAGTCAGACATTTACAGGAAATCAATCCTTTAGTCCCTAAGTTTTGTCTTTCTGAGGGCACATGAGAGTCTCCATTTTATATCCTCTAGTTCTATTTTATTTTATTTTTATTTTTTAAAAAGATTTTGTTTTATTTATTTGTCAGAGAGAGAAAGCCTCTGCACAAGCAGGGGAGCGGCAGGCCCCCCACTGAGCAAGGAGCCCGATGGGGAACTCTATCCCAGGACCCCAGGATCATGACCTGAGCCAAAGGCAGACGCTTAACCGACTGAGCCACCCACGTGCCCCTATTTATTTAGTTTTAAAGACACACTGCTAGTTTATTCAAATTCTTTAACCTGGTGGTTACGGGTTTAAGTTAAAGTTATATGTTGGTTTAAGAGTGATTGGTGGTGATAAAAATTACCCAAAATAACGAGTCACGAGTCACAAGATCCTTGAGCTTTAAAAAGATACCGCACTCCTAAAAATACCAATTTTTACCTTTTAGGAATCGATCAGATTTAAATACAAGTTTTACATTATATGTTTCAGTTTATCTAGTTTACTGCTCATAACAGTTTTTGAAAACTATCACCATTACAGGGCTTCCTTCACAGAGGGACTTACCCAGGGAAACCATAGCCAGCACCACACACGTAAGTCACCGCGCTTGATCTTACCTGGGCTCTCTGTTGCCCCATCTGATTGCCACACTCTCCACCCTTAAGAAATTGTCATTTTCATAACCACTTCCCAGACTATGGGGTCTGTCAAATGTCAGCACTCCTCCTGCCCCATCCACCGCTCCCCACCCCCACCACACACCCTTCATTACAAATTGGTACATGCATCAAGCAACCTTAAAGAATTTTAAATCTGCCCTTATAATATCAAGTAGCTCTTGAAAAACTTTAGTAAGCATAAAGTCACACAGAGGACTTGTTGCTTAAGGCAGATTTTCATGCCTACTCTCAGAGCTTTTAATTTCCTAGTTCTAGGTGAGGAACCAGCATCTTTATCTTGAATCTTTGACATTTTAATTATTATGCGTCATGGTGTGGACTTCCTTGGCTGCATCTTATTTGGAACTCTCCATGCTTCCTGGACCTGGATGTCTGTTTCCTTCCCCAGGTTAGGGAAGTTTTCAGCTATTGTTTCTTCAAACAAATTTTCTGCCCCTTTCTTTCTCTCTCTCTCTTCCTTCTGGGACCCCTATGAAGCAAGTGTTTGTTTGCTTGATGTCGTCCAAAACATCCCTTAACCTAGCCTCCTTTTTAAAAATTCTTTTTTTCTTTTTGCTGTTGAGTTTGGGTGCTTTCCATGACCCTGTCTTCCAGATCACCATTCTGTTCTTTTGCACCCACTAATCTGTTAATTCCCTCTTGTGTATTTTTCATTTTATTGTATTCTTCAGCTCTGGTTGGTTCTTTTTCATATTTTCTATCTTCTTGTTGAAGTTCTCACTGAATTCATCCACTCTTTTCTCCAGTCTGCTGAGCATCTTTATGACAGGTACTTTGAACCCTTTATCAGGTAGATTGCTTATATCTGTTTCATTTACTTCTTTTTCTGAAATTTTCTCTTGTTCCTTTAGAGCATATTCTTCCAAATATGGCTTGACTCCTCATTTGGCGTGGTCTATGAATTAGGTGGGTACAGATACTTCTCCTAAACTTGAACGGATAATCTTGTGTATGCTTGTCCCCTGTGTAGACTGCATGTGCCTGGTGACTTTGGCTGGTTGGCTGGAGCTGTGGCTGGCATGGGCTGGGGATCCTGGGGGCCATGCTGGTGGGACAGCTGGAGCTGAAGTGGGTGCAAGCCGGGGGACCCGAGGGCCCTCCACGCAGGGGTGGTCTGGCACGGTAGCTGGAGTCCAGGTGGGTGTAGGCTGGGAGTCCCAGGGTGCTCTGCTCCAGGGGTGCCATGGCAAGCCATCTGGAGCCGAAGAGGTGTGGGCCTGGAGTGTTCTGGGATGTTTGGCACCTGTGTTACCTCGGGGAGATGGCTGGAGCTACAGGGAGTACTGACTAGGGGTGTCCTGTGTACTGAGCTGGGGCCACCTTGATGGGATGGTGTGGCCTAGGCACCCCCACCCTCCGGGCTCACTGAGAAGGCAAGCCAGCTTTGGCGTCCAGACCCTGCTTCCTCCTGTGTGATCAAGGTAAACAGTGGCACTCGCCTAGCCCCTCCAACCGAGAGAAAGTTCTAGCAGCTCTCCCATCTCTTGACAGGGTTCTAGGGCTAGTTCTTTTATATTCTAGTTGCCCTTTTATTTATTTATTTATTTAAAGATTTTATTTATTTATTTGACAGAGATAGAGAGAGAGAGCACAAGTAGGCAGAGAGACAGGCAGAGGCAGAGGGAGAAGCAGGCTCTCCGCTGAGCAGGGAGCCCGATGCGGAACTCGATCCCAGGACCCTGGGATGATAACCTGAGCTGAAGGCAGCCGCTTAACCAACTAAGCTACCCAGGCGCCCAATTTTTTATTTACTTTTTTAGAGATTTTATTTATTTGTCAGAGAGAGCACAAGCAGGGGGAGTGGCAGGCAGAGGGAG
>NW_028067716.1:0-386 GCF_054177405.1 Leptonychotes weddellii
AAGGTTTCTAACTCCTTCCCTGGATATATAATTCTTATCTCATTTCATTTAGGATCAAAGGGAAAAAGAGGTGCCTTATCAGAATATCTGAATGTTTCACACCAACAGCACAGAAGATAACAATGACAAAAAAATAAAGTTCAGCTCTACTAGGATTTTTCCTGTAACATTTCTTCCAACTTAAAATGGAAAACGGGGTGCCAGTTAAGTGTCTGCCTTAGGCTCAGGCCCTGATCTCAGGGTCCTGGGATCAAGCCTCAAGTCAGGCTTCCTGCTCCACGAGGAGTCTGCTTCTCCTTCTCCCTCTGCCCTGCCCCTCCCCCACCCCTGCTTGTGCTCTCTCTCTCTCACATACATAAATAAAAATCTTTTTTTTTTTTTAAAAG
>NW_028067717.1:0-386 GCF_054177405.1 Leptonychotes weddellii
AAATAAAAGGCCTTTAATTGTGTCCTGCTGCAGGTGTTCTGAGTATACCAAATAATGACTTAAAGATTAAAGTAGGCAATACTCATTAATAAATTAATATATGATTTATTTTTTAATTAGGTTCCACACCCAACATGGGGCTTGAACTCATGACCTTGAGATCAAGAGTGGCATGCTCTACTGACCAAGCCAGCCAGGCACCCCAAGATATGTATGATTAATAATGACATCTGATTTAGTAAGAAACACTGGGTAACCTAGATCTTTTCAGGAAGACTTCTCTAAAAAACTTGGGTACCTTCTTCTCTGTCTCTGAAGGGAAGGACCATATTCTAAAAGCTTTAAACATGAGTATAATTTCAAAGTTTCAAAGGACTGATATTAAT
>NW_028067718.1:0-386 GCF_054177405.1 Leptonychotes weddellii
AGACTGCAAAACCGCAGACAAAAGGCTCTCAAAAACAAGACGGCCCTCTCTGGGAGTTTGTAATTTGCAGCTGTCCTGGTCTGAAGCTCCAAATTTCAAAGGAGAAAAAAAAAAAAAAAATAACGTATTAAAACAGGGAGTCCCCTCCAAATTATAAAAATTCTCCTAGAGGCAACCAAATGGTGCCCACGGCGGCCTCCGGGACACGGGTTTCTCCATAAATATAGGCCTCGGGCTCCCGGCGGTTTAAGATGACAGCAGCCAGGGCAAGAGGGAACCCAAATCTTGGTCGGCGCCCACTCGGCAAGCCCCGGGGGCCGGGCGCGCAGCCTCCTCCCACGCCGGGCCGGCGAAGGGCAGCGCGGACACGTGGTGCGCCCGGGCCC
>NW_028067719.1:0-386 GCF_054177405.1 Leptonychotes weddellii
TTTTTTTTTTTTTTAAAGATTTTATTTATTTATTTGAGAGAGCGAATGAGAGACAGAGAGCATGAGAGGGAGGAGGGTCAGAGGGAGAAGCAGACTCCCTGCTGAGCAGGGAGCCCGATGCGGGACTCGATCCCGGGACTCCAGGATCATGACCTGAGCCGAAGGCAGTCGCTTAACCAACTGAGCCACCCAGGCGCCCGGTGTTGATAGTTTTAAGGAGACATGTTTAAATTCAACAGTGGCCTGAAGAATGTTATAACCTTGGGGGCACAGTCGGTTGAGCACCCAACTCTGGGTTTTGGCTCAGGTCATGATCTCAGGGGATTGAGCCTCGAGTCTGGCTCCGTGCTGAGCACGGAGTCTGCTTGAGATTCTCTCTCCCTCTG
>NW_028067720.1:0-386 GCF_054177405.1 Leptonychotes weddellii
AGGACTTTAAAATAGCACTTAATGAATAAAAATCCCTAAGTGCTCCACCCAAGATAGATTTGTTTTTTAACTTTCAGGTCGAGATCCTTGAAAGAAACCCGGAGCCCAAAATTCCCGGTAGTCCAACAAAGGAGTCGTAAAACTGAAACACTTCTCCTGCCCTGAGAGTGCAAGAGAGGTCTTCTCTGAAGAAGAATCTCAAATTCTGGGGCCAGAACTCTTCAGGGCCCTGAATCCATCTCGTCTTTCAATAGTAGATCTTTATGCTGATTGTTCTGACACAGAGAAGGAATGAGTTTTCCCCAGGATGTGGCAACTGCATCCAAACCGTAGCTCTAGTGTTTGAAGACTCAACAGAGAAATGGCCTCAGGAAACGTGGCCTGAG
>NW_028067721.1:0-386 GCF_054177405.1 Leptonychotes weddellii
GGGAGAGGGAGAAGCAGGCTTCCCGCTGAGCAGGGAGCCCGATGAGGGGATCCCAGGACCCCGGGATCATGACCTGAGCTGAAGGCAGACGCTTAACGACTGAACCCCCTAGGTGCCCCGTCAATCTTTTCAGTTTTATGTTTCTAGGAATTTATTCGTTTCTTCTAGGTTGTCCAGTTTTTTATCATAACCAAACCTGAGCACCTCTGCCTGATGTGCAGCAAAGCCAATCACGGAGACATCAGGTGTGCCTCGAGGGAAGGGTTTGAGGGGCAGCCAGATGAGGATATAGGAGGTCAGGCCTCAAATCTACCACCCGAAAGGGGGAGAGAACAAATTTTTTATAATCATAGGGGTGGAGATTACATACATATTGATGAAGAGGG
>NW_028067722.1:0-386 GCF_054177405.1 Leptonychotes weddellii
TAAATACATCTGTTTTTCTTTCCTGCCTTTTACGTGGTATTCACCCTCCTGACCCGCAGCGTACGGTGCGGTTCCGTTTCTTCCCCTCGGGGGCACCATTTACGGGAGGGTCCTTTCTCCTCGGCTCCGCGTGGCCCGTGTTGCCGTGGCGGGGGCGGCAGAGAAGAGCCACCCTGGGTGGCAGGAGGAGTGGCGGCCCGGACGCGTGCACACCCTGCTCCCCAGGATCTGGGAGTGTGACCCGGTGACCGTCCCGACACGGGAGGGTGTCCCGGATGAGCCGGGAGGCCCGATGGCAGCACCGAGCTCCTCCTAAGACGGAGGCAGGAGGGTCACAGAGACATGGGAAGAGGCCATGCTGCCGCCTCTGAAGATGGGGAGGCCCT
>NW_028067723.1:0-386 GCF_054177405.1 Leptonychotes weddellii
GATAAATTACTCATTCAGGAATGATAATTTTAAATAGTCTATTTAACCTAATACTCAAATTCATACCACGACCCCACTCCTGGAGATGACCACACTTTTCCAAGCTCCTCTCTGTCATCGGGGGGTGGGTTCTCAGAACTCATCCCTGGGGCACTGCATGGGAAGCAGAAACTTTCAGGAAGACCTTCATTTTTTTTTTAAAGATTTTATTTATTTATTTGAGACAGAGAGAATGAGATACAGAGAGCATGAGAGGGAGGAGGGTCAGAGGGAGAAGCAGACTCCCTGCCGAGCAGGGAGCCCGATGCGGGACTCGATCCCGGGACTCCAGGATCATGACCTGAGCCGAAGGCAGTCGCTTAACCAACTGAGCCACCCAGGCGCCC
>NW_028067724.1:0-386 GCF_054177405.1 Leptonychotes weddellii
AAATAAAAGGCCTTTAATTGTGTCCTGCTGCAGGTGTTCTGAGTATACCAAATAATGACTTAAAGATTAAAGTAGGCAATACTCATTAATAAATTAATATATGATTTATTTTTTAATTAGGTTCCACACCCAACATGGGGCTTGAACTCATGACCTTGAGATCAAGAGTGGCATGCTCTACTGACCGAGCCAGCCAGGCACCCCAAGATATGTATGATTAATAATGACATCTGATTTAGTAAGAAACACTGGGTAACCTAGATCTTTTCAGGAAGACTTCTCTAAAAAACTTGGGTACCTTCTTCTCTGTCTCTGAAGGGAAGGACCATATTCTAAAAGCTTTAAACATGAGTATAATTTCAAAGTTTCAAAGGACTGATATTAAT
>NW_028067725.1:0-386 GCF_054177405.1 Leptonychotes weddellii
AAAATTCCAGTTATAAGATAGAGAAGAACTAGGGTTGTCATATACAGTTTCATGACTATAGCTAGCACTGCTGTGTGGCATATAGTTAAGAGAGTAAATCCTAAAAGTTCTCATCACAAAGGAAAAAAAATTTTTCTTTTTTTCTTTTTATTGTCTCTATGAGAAAGTGGATATTAACCTAACCCACTGTGGTATTCAGTTCACAATATATGCAAATCAAACCATCATGCTGTATGCCTTAAACATTTATAGTGATGTACATCAATTATTTCTCAGTAAAACTGGGAGGGCAGTGAGATGATCTTTAAAGACACAAAGATGGCACAGGATACTGATCAAATTTAAGAGTAGGTAGGTATAGAAGGCATATATTTCTCAGACTGTGG
>NW_028067726.1:0-7996 GCF_054177405.1 Leptonychotes weddellii
TTCATCCTTTCTGATGGCTGAGTAATATTCCATTGTATAGATGGACCACATCTTCTTTATCCATTCATCTGTTGAAGGGCATCTCGGCTCTTTCCACAGTTTGGCTATTGCGGACATTGCTGCTATGAACATTGGGGTGTATATACCACGTGACTTCTAACACCTGAACTACACTCCATGAAAAAAAGGAAATGCAACTTCTCTGGAAATCGTTTTCCATACTCTGGAGAAGAGTAGAAATGAGCATGTGCGATTCATGCAAAAACCCTGCCGGGAGGTACTGCTATCCATGCTGTGAACTGCATTACTGGAGCAGAGAGTTTGAAGGAAAAGGGCCCGGCCTCCAAATGAGAAGACTTTGGTTCTAGTTTCAGCTCTGCTTCCGACAACCTCTGTGATCTTGAGACAATCACTTAATCCCTTTAATCCCCGTGAGCCTTAGTGTCCTCATCTGGAGGGAAAAAAAAAGCTTGTGTGAAGAGGAGAAAGAGGGGAGAAGGGTGCTGCCCTAGAGAGTACCTAAAGCTTCTTCAAGCTTTCGTCTTCTAGTATTACCCATTATCAGTGATTCTGAAAATTTCACCTGTAAGCCCTACAGCACACTTTGCCTGTAGCTTCTCAAGCAACTATCATAGAAACACTCATTTTAAATAGCTGCTGTATCAGGTGGGACCTCACCCAACTAGGGTACATGTGTTCCTTACAAATGAACTGAGGAAATAGCAAAGAATTTTCCAAATATTTCTTGAAGTCATAGTAAAAAGTGTGGCATGCAAAATTTTTACCTTCCATAAGAGATAGTGTGCCCCTGGTGTATTTTGCTCATGAGGAGTCTTGCTTATATTTAAGTATATATATTAAACTTCAATGAAAAACATCATCAAAAAAATAATAATGGCCCTAAATGTCCTAACTTCCGTGTCTAACCATTGCTATATTAAGCCCTACTAAGCCCTTCCAGCTCTTTAAGAACTGGAAGCTAAACACATTATTCACCTAATAAATACATGGTATATTCACTTAAATATATAGCATTTTTTGCTTAATGATGGTGTTCAGATATTTCTATATCCTGCATCATCTACTGCTCCGTAATTTGACAGTTTGTTCTTTGTGTATACTTCTACAGGAACTGAAGGGCTCTGAGAGCATGCATTACCCTCATTATAAAGCGTTAGATAATGAAGGACCGAACTTGGGTCAGAGCCCAAGTGTTTCTATTTTAGTAAGAACATTTCATTATCTTCTGGTAGGACCTAATAAAGTGTTATTATCTAAGTGTTTCTGAACAGTTCTTATAGACTATCCTGTGTACCTCCTGTTTTGCTTGAGTTGTTGAAAGAATGTCTCCAAATGAATTGTGATGAATAGTCACCCAAGATTGGTTCTGAGGAACAAAATAATAAGCCCTTAAGTGAAAATGCTTCCCTTTGTAATCCTGTGTCTTGGCAGATCTTACTAAAAATCTTTGGTTTGCATTTAAATAAGATGCTAATTTAATTCCTTTTCATAATTTTTATGAGAAATAATAATCCTGGAATTTTCAAGATGATTTTCTAATCTGCGGTTTAATATTTGCAGACTTGTAGAAAAGTTATTTTGCTGCCAGCATCTGGTCCATGACATACTGTTCATTTCCAGATACACTATCAAGTGCAGTTTTAAATGATAAAAGGTAGAGTATGTCCATCTTTTTTAATAAAAGCAAATTCCACAGTTCTTGCTCAGTAATCGTCTTAGAAAAACTGAAATACAATGAAAATAATTAATCATTTTTGCCATTTACTTTTCTACAGATTAATGTTAATTATACTTAAATGGAAATGTCTCTGCTGAGAATTTCCTCCCTAAAAACATATTATCTATCAGATTTTTTTTTCTGGTTTTATTTGGATAATCAGAGAGCTAGATAAAAAAAAAACTGTATAATTATAACAGTGACTTAATATATTTAATCTGAGATTGTGATTTTACCAAGGCAAGAAGAAACAAATCCTAGTTCCTTTCTAATCATTGGATCTATAGCCCTCATTGTCAATTATCCCTACTTCTTTTCAAAAGGTAAAAAGGAGACCTTGATGGCTGGCAGCCTAGGAGAACAAAATACTGAAAAGGAAAAGTTAAGTAAGGAAATAATTGAAAAATAAAACAAAGAGAAGAACTGTAACATTCACCAACCACTGGAAAATCTAGCTCATTTTATTTCTAAAACTTTTCTTTTTGATCTCAAATACATGGCCAAAAAGTCATTCTGAATATTTATGACTAAAACCCTAAATGTGTATCATTTTACATTAACCTGGAGCAACTGCAGAGTTGAGCTGTCAGGCCTACTGAATTTGCCCTTTATATCACAGCTTTTCAGAATTTTGATTATCCATGATGGCCATATTTTAAGGGAAATGTTTTGTAAACTAAAGAGCTCACAGTATTTGACCATCCCCAGTGCTCATTGGCCCCCTGAGAGAGGGAGGCAGGGATTTTACTAACTTATGGATGAAAAACCTAGAGTACCAGAGAGGAGTTTCCTCTTTTCCCAAAGGCCTCACCATCTGTGACAGAGCTAGGACCAGAAAACCAAGCTGGTTTCCCCACCCACGTGTATTTCCTACACACTCCCAGGTTCTGGTTTATAATCTTCTTTCAGGTTTCAATGCAATTTGGTGGACATTTAATGATGAGAAAAACATATCCCTTCTTGATCAACAAAAAGGCACCATGGCTGTGTTCAGACAATCAAGTCATTTCAGTGTTTGTGAATCTCCTTTCTCCTCTGCTCTCTGCAGAAGAGGAAGGTATTTAATACCAATTAAAGATGCATTTAATACCTTCCACTGATGCTGAGCCATCTGTTACCGGTTCTGTTCAGCTTACATTTCTAGAACAAATCTTCTTTAATACCTGAATTGTGCACCATTTCAAAGTTCATATTCACTCACTATCATCTTAAAAGTATTAAAAGTTTGCCTATATCCCAATATAGAAAATTGTTTGATTTCTTGGGGCACCTGGGTGGCTCAGTTGGGTAAGCGTCTGCCTTTGGCTCGGGTCATGATCCCAGGTATTGGGATGGAGCCCCTCTTTGGGCTCCCTGCTCCGCGGGGAGCCTGCTTCTCCCTCTCCCACTCCCCCTGTTTGTGTTCCCTCTCTCGCTGTGTCTCTCTGTGTCAAATAAATAAATAAAATCTTTTAAAAAAAGAAAATTGTTTGATTTCTCAAATTTAGATTGTTATCTAGGCAAATAGCCTCGTTTTAAAAAGGAGGTGAGGGGAAAGTTTTGGAGAAGATTGAAAAGATGAGAGGGAAGCAAAGTTGGTCTGTGGAATTAACTGAGAGACTAATAAACTGGAAAACACACCCCTCCCTCCCCATATCCTTCATATCAATCTCTTTTATAGCTATACATTTTATTTAATAGTTTGAGTTACTGGTTCTTAACCCTTTTCATTGCTCAGTTTACTCTAACTTCAGTATCCTTTTATGGTGTCTCATCCCTATTAAACATCTGCTCATACCATCATTTAATATCAATTAAAGAAGCCTCAGTAGGAAAGGAATGCTTTGACTAATCCCTGAAGGTTGAAGCTGATTTCAAATCCTATTTCTAAGGTAAAACCATCCCTAGCTCACAAGGAGACATATTGATACACCCCTTAAGGGAGCCTGACTGTGCAAAGAACATGCAAGACAGGAAAAAAAAAAAAAAAAAGGTTTTTTTTTTTCTAGTTGCACCAAAGAGGAGAGGGAAAGGGAGAACCAGGGAGACAGTGGGAGGCTGAGCACTCCCTAATTAGACCCCTCCTTGCAATTCCTAAACTCTCAGGAGAGTTACTAAAATCTAGGCAGTGTTTGAAATCTGAGGATTTAAAAAACAAATAACTGAAACAGGACGGGGCTCTGCACCCAAGCTAATGTGGCCAAGACTGAGGCAGCATGTGTGGACCCTATAGGAGGGAGGAGGCATAGAGAGAATTAAAAGAACTAAGCCAAAACCATGGGCAGGCTCTGGGCGGGCCTCACAAAGTCTGCAGAACTGGGTTTGTGCCCGGTGCAACCAGATTTCCAGAAGATGGCGGCTGGCAGTAGACGTGATCCCTTCCCCAGCATGGCACAGCTGCTGTTGTCAACTGACATTAGCTCCATGCTTCTCCCGTCCCTGTCTCATAACCATCTCTGTCTCCTCGGTCTTTGAAGCTTTTAGCTCAACTGCACGTATTGACACTCCACTAATTCTTCTGCCTTGGACTTGCAAACATTAATGTGAGAAGGTCCTCCCAGTCATAGGGAAAGGTCAAGAAGGGATAGGAAAAAGAAAGGCAACAGTAAAATCCAGAATACTTCATGGATATCTGCCCTACTTATGTCTAGGTACCCGTGGGGTGGGTAATATTATTTACTTAACATCATTTTCAGATAATACAGTTAGTACTTTAAGGACTTGCATGTGTCTTTAGGAAAAAAATTCATATGTATATAAATACTACAATAACAGAGAAATATATTTGCCAAGAAAATGACCTTTAAATGATTATTTATAATTAAAGAAGGAATGAAATATAGTAGATAGACATCCCAGAGTAACCAAGCCTCAGAATTCTCCACCCCTGCCCCCTCCATGCCTTCTAATTGTTCCCATTCACTGGCTCTTGCTAAGGGCAATGGCCCTTGGTCCCTTCACGTACTTGGTGCCTTCACCAAGATGTTTGGACCACAAAGACACTAAGGAAAGGGCAATTAGTCTATAAGTCTCCCAACCACCTAGAAAGAAGACTGGTGTGAAAGTTCTTCCTAAATCAACAAAAAAAAGAAAATGGAGGTGAGATGGACCAATCAGAGTCCCTCTTGCAATAATTTGAATTCAGTTATAGGGAGAAAGTTGGGCTGTTGGTAGGGGCAAGTAGAAATCAAAGCACACAAAAACAGAAGGCAGTGTGCAGACTCCTGCTGTAAAGAAAAGATGTCTAACTGGGGGCAAAAAAAGGTCAAGTGGATGTACAAAAGAAGGATGAGTAAAATCCAATATATCAAAACCAAATGGCAGTGTGATCTTCTAAACATCTTCTTTCTAAATGTGTCTTCAATTCTTTCCACATACCATGAGGCAGTATTCTGGGTGGTAAATTGCTTTTGCTTCTTAAGCTACATATTTTAAGGAAGTGGAGTGGTGAGGTTTACCATGGGCTAATAAATGAGAGCTCAGAGGCTCCCTTTAGAAAATGAACAGTTTATTTCCATTGTGACCGTTAGTCTTACGAGGAAATAACTTTATTTGAACACTTCTGAATGAAATTTTAAATAAGATGCTTTGTACCTACTCCGTTTTCTATGATTGTGCCCATATGCTACACGGTAGAAAGGATGTTTGTCCAGAATTGAATTATTGTTCCCACATTCAAATTATCATCTCCCATGAGAGTCTCATTAAACTACTCCTGCAATATTGTTGTGTGTTCAAAGTCAAGTGTAAACCTGACACTGTTTTCTTGTATATACGTATATATGGGGCTGCCTACTCCTCTGACACAGGGAGTTGAATTTACTTAACAGATATTTACTGAGCACTCACATGTGTAAGGTGCTCTGCTCAAGGCTCTAGAGAAGTTTCCCAAACTTACCTATTAAGGATCATCCATAACACTTGTTTTTAAGTCCTTGAAGCCCAATCCAAACTTACTGAATCAGAATCTCCAGGTAACAAGAGCCCCACATTATTCTTATCTCCTGGAATGTGGGAGACACTGTCATAAGGAATAGAAAGTTAAGCAAAGCTTAGTCTCTAGATTCCAATAATTCAAGAGTGAGAAGAATGAGATAAGTATGTAAGAAGCTGCAACATAAGGCAGAGGAGGAAGAAATCACATGTGGTGGGGAGGAGGTAGTGATGATGAAAGACATCGCAAAGGGGTTGATGGATCTCATATGGCAGACACTATGGGAGTTCCCTAGGCACCTGCAGACAGCGACAGGTATGCATGCAGGAAGGTGTGATGCTTGCCTGGAAAACGGGGAGACAGCCTAGCCTAATAGGACCAAGATCTGAGCTTCTCAGAGAGAAGGAAAACAGAAACAGTGGGGGATACATTGCAGAGGGTCTTGAGTGCCAAGGCGAAAGATGCTGTTTTAAGCAGGATAGTAATGTGATTAAATCTGTTCCTTAGAAATATTAATCTGCCAAAGGTTATTAGAACAGGTTGAAGTAATTCAAGACAGTAAACCAGAAGCCCTAGAAGAATCTTATTTCAAAAGATCAAAGGATAGGTAATGAAGAGGGGTGAGGAGATACTAGAAAGATTATCATTTATGTGAGGTCACTAGAGCGGTGTTTGTACTTCATCTTCACTGTCCTATTTCTTTTTCAAAAAATGCAAATGTATTCAATATCTACTCAACAAATATTTAGTGAACAGGTACTATGCGCCAGACACTTTTTAAGGTCCTGGGGTCCCAGCCTTCATCACATTGCTAATAGGTTAATGTGGCAGAGGAATAAACCAACCACCATAGTGCACTGAGAGGAGCTGGGGCAACGGTTAGGGGAGTGGAAGCAATTACTTTGTAACATTCCTGTTGTGAAATTACTGCATGGATATTTTCTACACTCTGACTTACAGTAAGAATGTCTTAGCTCTTTTCACTGAACATATTAGTCTCAATTCACTGAAGCTGAAAGTTAAGAGAAAAGCTTCACCAGACAGAACCTTGGAGAATGCCTGTGTGGCTTGTGGTATTTCCAGACAGAGTTCTACCATCTTCAGACACCAATTTATAAGGGCTGCAGCTTACCTGGTCTGTCCATTCTGGACTCTTGTTAACCACAACTGTGTTTGAATTCCTGTGATCCAGACACCTTTCTGAACCACACATGAGTGGATTTTTAATCCTGATCTTAAAAACAACAAACCAAACCAAAAAAAGTGTTGGATTGAAAATTGGTTGAACCCATGGAAAATGTCAAATGTACTAAAATTCTGTATGTGTGGGCTTACACACACACACACACACACACACACAGTAAATATCCCAACATATTTATACTGGAGGTAGGGTGTAAATTACCAGTCCCTCCAATTAGAACACTAATCAAGCCCCTAGCTTGTGGTAACCCTTAGCTTAAAAAAACAAACTGAAGATTCAGGTTTAGTCGGTATTCTCAGTTTCTGTCATTGTGCAAAGTCCACCACTGATACATCTCTGTTTCACACAGCATGTTTCCCCACGGATACACGCTCTCCCACAGAGACTCAGAATTTTCACTTATTAGAGCTGACAGGCTAACTGTACGGTGTTCTCGGTCTCTGCGTACACAGCCGTTCCAATCTCCATCCTTCCCGACTTAATCTCTGCAAATGTGAATAGATATTGCAGAAGTTCCCCCTCAAGATGCCTGCAGCAAAATACTTAACTGGGTCTTTCATGTCCTTATCCTGCCACGGTTTATGTCAAAAAATGAAAACCTTTACTCCCTGGAAGTCACCATTTTATAGTGGCCTCCTGTGGGTGACCTTAAAATGCCCCGTCTACTGCAGTGGGCAGAGTTAGAAGCAATCCAGCTGAAACTTTACCAGAGTGTGCTGGTTAGCCGTTCCTTGTTAACACCTGGGTCAGACTTAAAGTCGGGGATGAGCAGCATGAAAGGTAGCTAATAATTCCACAGATGGAGGAAAAATACTCTAAAATGTTTCTAACGGATTATCTAGATATTAATCTTTTTTCTCTTTCTACTTTTCTAACATGTTTCAAGTTTTCAATAAGCCCTTATAGTGAATATATGTGTTCTTAAGAATCAGATTGTGTTATGGGCGCCTGGGTGGCTCAGTTGGTTAAGCGACTGCCTTCAGCTCAGGTCATGATCCCAGGGTCCTGGGATCGAGTCCCGCATCGGGCTCCCTGCTCTGCGGGGAGCCTGCTTCTCCCTCTCCCACTCCCCCTGCTTGTGTTCCCTCTCTCGCTGTGTCTCTCTCTGTCAAATAAATAAATAAAATCTTAAAAAAAAAAA
>NW_028067727.1:0-386 GCF_054177405.1 Leptonychotes weddellii
CATCACCACCATCATCACCATCATCACCACCATCATCACCATCATCATCACCATCATCATTATCACCATCACCACCACCAATGGCACCACCACCCTCATCATTAACACCATCATCAATCACCACCATCACCATGACCATCATCATCATCACCACCACCCTCACCACCACTATCAGCAACACCATCAGCACCCACATCATCATCACCAGTATCAATAGCAGCAGCAGCAACAGCAACAATGTCATAGTCTACCCAAACCCATTAACGCAATTCTTCAAGATCCACTTAATACCTTTTTATCTTCTTCTTGAATCCAGGCAGCTTTCATTTCTCCCAAGTCCATTTTACGTATGTTTATGTTTTTCACATTCCAAGTAAAAGCAGTTT
>NW_028067728.1:0-386 GCF_054177405.1 Leptonychotes weddellii
GGGAATGCAAGCTGGTGCAGCCACTCTGGAGAACAGTATGGAGGTTCCTCAAAAAGTTAAAAATAGAGCTGCCCTACAACCCAGCAATTGGGCTACTGGGTATTTGCCCAAAGATACAAAATCAATACTTCAAAGGATACATGCACCCCTGTTACAGGAGCATTATCTACAACAGCCAAGATCCGGGAGCAGCCAGAATGCCCACTGACTTACGCATGGATAAAGATGTGGTGTGTACACACAATGGACTATTACTCAGCCATATAGAAGAAGGAATCTTGCCATTTGTAACATGGATGGACCTAGAGAGTATAATGCTAAGTGAAGTAAGTCAGAGAAAGACAAATACCATAGGATCTCACTCATATGTGGAAATGTCGGAACAA
>NW_028067729.1:0-386 GCF_054177405.1 Leptonychotes weddellii
TGGGGAAGGATCGTGACCCTCAAGACCGGGATGGAAGTTATACACGTAATGTCAACTGTACTGCAAAAAAAAAGAAGACCAGAACAGGAGGGTGAGGCCCAGGCAGGCTTTGGGTTTTGGGGTTCAGCCTACCTGTTGGAGTCCCATTTCTGGGGGGTCCTGACCCAGGGGCTGTGCATAAACTGTTTTACTGCTCACTGTAACATGAGAAAAACTCACGTTTCTCGAAACGCCGCACTGTGAGTCCCCTGGGATCCCCTGGGATCACAGACGTCTGGTGCTGTGGGAACAGCGGAGGTGTTCTTGGGGGCTGGCCTCCATCTCTCTACCCCCTTTCCCCGGGACCCCCCAGGCACGGCCATAGGGCACCTTTGCTCAAAACCCTG
>NW_028067730.1:0-386 GCF_054177405.1 Leptonychotes weddellii
GGGCGCCTGGGTGGCTCAGTTGGTTAAGCGACTGCCTTCGGCTCAGGTCATGATCCTGGAGTCCCGGGATCGAGTCCCGCATCGGGCTCCCTGCTCGGCAGGGAGTCTGCTTCTCCCTCTCCCACTCCCCGTTTGTGTTCCCTCTCTCGCTGTGTCTTTCTCTGTCAAATAAATAAATAAAATCTTTAAAAAAAAAATTCTTACCACTTAACAACAATAACAAAAAAGATGAACATCAGAGTTAAAAAATGGGTAAAAGACTTACACAAACACTTTTCCAAAGAAGATATACAAATTGCCAACAACTATAGCTAAAGATGCTCAGTGTCATTATTCATTAGGGAAATGGAAATAAAAATCACAATGAGACACCACCTCACACCCAC
>NW_028067731.1:0-386 GCF_054177405.1 Leptonychotes weddellii
ACGGGCGCCTGGGTGGCTCAGTTGGTTAAGCGACTGCCTTCGGCTCAGGTCATGATCCTGGAGTCCCTGGATCGAGTCCCGCATCGGGCTCCCTGCTCGGCAGGGAGTCTGCTTCTCCCTCTGACCCTCCCCCCTCTCATGCTCTCTCTATCTCATTCTCTCTCTCAAATAAATAAATAAAATCTTTAAAAAAAAAAAAGATCCGAAAATACCTGCTTATTTAAGTCTTTCAACAAAAAGTCCTGTCGTAAGATGGGTGAGAGTCAGAAATAAAATCAGGGGCAAATGTACTTTTTTTTTTTAACTTTACTATCACAGACTCTCGTTTCCCCCCATCAAACTTACTTTGGTCTTCGTTAAACAAACAAATGAGCTTCCTGGTAACA
>NW_028067732.1:0-386 GCF_054177405.1 Leptonychotes weddellii
GCTCAGTTGGTTAAGCGACTGCCTTCGGCTCAGGTCATGATCCCGGAGTCCCTGGATCGAGTCCCGCATCGGGCTCCCTGCTCGGCGGGGAGTCTGCTTCTCCCTCTGACCCTCCCCCACTCATGTTCTCGCTTTCTCTCTCTCTCTCTCTCATTCTCGCTCTCTCAAAATAAATAAATAAATCTTTAAAAAAAAAAAAGATCTCATTCCCTTATGTAGAATTTTTTGACATAGAATTATATTTAATTCTATATATCATATGCCATATTTGTATTTCTCATCAAAAATTCATTGGTGATATACAGTGTACTTTAATAACAGAGTGATGCCATAAATACAAACATACGTGTCCGTGGGATTTTCTTTGCCTGGAATGCATTCATGAA
>NW_028067733.1:0-386 GCF_054177405.1 Leptonychotes weddellii
GGGCGCCTGGGTGGCTCAGTCGGTTAAGCGACTGCCTTCGGCTCAGGTCATGATCCTGGAGTCCCGGGATCGAGTCCCGCATCGGGCTCCCAGCTCGGCGGGGAGTCTGCTTCTCCCTCTGACCCTCCTCCCTCTCATGTTCTCTGTCTCTCATTCTCTCTCTCTCAAATAAATAAATAAAATCTTTAAAAAAAAAAAATTAGCAAACTGAGTCCAACAATGTATAAAAAAAATTATTTACCATGACTTAGATTTAACTCAGGTATACAAAGCTAGCTTAACACTTGAATATCAACTAATATAATCCATCACATCAACAGGCTAAAAAAGAAAAATCACATGATTGTATCAATAGATGCAGGAAAAGATTTTGACAAAATTCAATA
>NW_028067734.1:0-386 GCF_054177405.1 Leptonychotes weddellii
GGGGGAAATAGACACATGAACAGAAATAGAATGTAGTGTTCCAGGTGCTTGAATAGATGTATTTACAGAATAGGAATGAAAGAGTTATTTTCTTAGAAAGGAGATGGACTTGAGGAGAGGCTCCAAAGAAGTGACTTTGGTATTCAGAGTTTGAAGAGAGATGAAATTAATCTATTCCATGAAACAAGCATTTTTTTTTATTCTTATGTTAATCCCCATACATTACATCATTAGTTCTAGATGAAGTGTTCCATGATTCATTGTTCGTGCACAACACCCAGTGCTCCATGCAGAACGTGCCCTCCTCAACACCCACCACCAGGCCAACCCATCCTCCCACCCCCCTCCCCTCTAGAACCCTCAGTTTGTTTTTCAGAGTCCATCTT
>NW_028067735.1:0-386 GCF_054177405.1 Leptonychotes weddellii
CCTGGGTGGCTCAGTTGGTTAAGCGACTGCCTTCGGCTCAGGTCATGATCCTGGAGTCCCGGGATCGAGTCCCGCATCGGGCTCCCTGCTTGGCAGGGAGCCTGCTTCTCCCTCTGACCCTTCCCCCTGTCATGTGCTCTCTGTCTCTCTCATTCTCTCTGTCTCAAATAAATAAATAAAATCTTTAAAAAAAAAAAAACATTTATAGAGAACTATTATGTGCTAGGCATTAGGTTGGGTACTACGAGTCTCACTCTCTGGTAATCAGTTTCACATTTGAATAATATGAAGGGGAATTTAAATTATTTTGAAAGTCCCTACTTTTTTCATTGATTTGGGTATTGCTTTCAATTTTTTCAATTGCTACTACATGTGTTGACAGCCTT
>NW_028067736.1:0-386 GCF_054177405.1 Leptonychotes weddellii
CTTTTAGGTATATTAATTACAGCCTATCCATATAGAGAACAAGTTAGAGGGTGGAGAAGGATGGCAAAAGCCACCACACCTTTGTTGAGCCGAATGATCTTTTTTTTCCCTGAGATCGAGACCTGAGCTGAGATCAAGAGTCGGATGCTTAACCGACTGAGCCACCCACGTGCCCCAAGCCTAATGATTTTTTTTTTTTAAAGATTTTATTTATTTATTTGAGAGAGAGAGAATGAGAGAGAACACATGAGAGGGGATAGGGTCAGAGGGCAAAGCAGACTCCCTGCCGAGCAGGGAGCCCGATGCGGGACTCGATCCAGGGACTCCAGGATCATGACCTGAGCCGAAGGCAGTCGCTTAACCAACTGAGCCACCCAGGCGCCCAG
>NW_028067737.1:0-7996 GCF_054177405.1 Leptonychotes weddellii
TTTTTTTTATCTATTCTATCCAGAAGGAGAGAGTTCAATGCCATAGCAAAATTTCAAAGTAAAGTTGGGCTTAGAGCCTTCTTCCCTAGCATTCAGATCCCCTCGGACTTTGACATCTTCTTCCGTCTGCCTCTTAGGAATACAGATCTTCCAGGTGGCCCTCCTTCCAGACTCACCCCACTCCGGGCATCCACCTGGCCCGAGCAGCCCCCACAGAGCCTTATGACCCTGAACCACTTTCTCTCTCTCTCTCTCTCTCTCTCTCTCCCTGTCTCCTGAAGGTGATTCTGAGCTAGGAAGCCTCCCAATTTTCTACTTTGCTATATTGACAATAAAGGAAAAAAAAGGAAGGGTTTGTACGTCTCTATTTCTTCTTCTCCACCTTTCTTGTTCTTAGGCTCATCTGTTTCTTCATGTGACACACAGGAATACCTTTTGGGAAGTGGATTTTACAAGCTTTAAAACCAGGTCCTGACACCCTGACTGGGGCATTTGCCCCATTTGCCCCCTCTGCCCTGGACACCATTTCCAAAGGTAGGCAGGTCTGTCTCCGTGCCCTTCTCCCCCTGGGAACCTCTCCCCTCGCCCCCTGGCCATCTTGTAACCCTCCACACGCCCGAGGGCTCCTCCTGATCTTCAGACCATAACCTCAGTGCCAAACACTCCCATTTACAAGAGTCAAAAACCCCAGCGGGCTCCACTCAGGAAACACGATTTCAATAGAGCGACTTTAACAAAGGAATGGGTCACATGGGTGATGGAGGGCTGAAAGGGGAAAAAACTGGGTGAGGAACACTGGAGCACAAAAGATAATAATAGGAAGCAGCTACTACCCCTAGTGTTGGGGGGGAAATGTAAGGGCCCCTACAGAGCAGGGACACAGACCTCCCGGATGGGGTGATACCCAGCTAGCTGCTGGCTGGTGCCTCTAAGGAGGCATCACGAGGCTGGTCTGGGAGCAGAGGGTAGAAGCCCACAGCGCAAGGACATCTGCTGTCACCAGGCCGGGACAGGATGCCAGTCAGAGCAACAGTGACAAGAACAGTAACCAAACGAGAATCAGGGAGTCTCCTCTCCCTCCTCCTTCCCTGCCCCTGGCTCCAAGGGGCCCTTTTGGCTGAACCACCAGGAATCAGCCTGCAAGGAGACGTGAGGTTTGCAGTCCCAGCCCAGCAGCACAGCGCTGAGAACAGGCGCCCGGCTTTGGGGTGAGAGAGGTAAATGCGCGGGGCGTTCGCTGCACGGACAACAGCTCCGGATTCCAACACTTGGCAGGAAGCCCGGTGCTTCCAGAAGCTTGAGAAATACAGTCATGCCAAAAGATATTTCACAGGAGACATGTATTTCATATCAAATCTATAGATTGAGGTCGTTGCAAAAGTCCGCTGTCTTAGGATGTCCTTGGGGAGCACCGTCCTCACTCAAGTGTGAGGGATGGGGTGCAGAGGCGGGGCCAGGGCTGGGAGACGCCTGCATCATGAATCCTTCAGTCGCCGCCAGCCGGTTTACAAAAGCGCTGGACGCCCCCGGCATCCCACCTACATTTAGTCCCAGCACCCCCCCAACCCTCTGTGTCTTCTGCGGCTCCCCACCGCCCCAGGTTCTGCGGACCCTCAGCGTTCTTATCCCCGGGACCCGAGGCAGGAACTGGGCCGGCGCTCCCCCTAGCGGCGGCCGACGAAACTCCTCAAATGACCTTCCCTCCTGGAGAAAAGATCACGGTCCGCATTTTACTGCACACTGAACGCTGCCAGGCCGGGCACTCAACTCCTGACTGTCCTTGTCTCGTTTAATCTCCGCCACAGCCCTATAAAGGAAGTGCTCTTGTCAGTTCCAATTTACAGATGGAAGCATTAAGTCTTAAAGAAACTAGATAAAGACCATGGACAGGCTGATCTTCTGATTAGGGGAAATAATGAGCATACCGTTCAGGGTCCTGCCCGGCCAGACCACACCTGCATCTCTCAGGTCACCTGAGTCCTTCAGCTTTGTTGGCCACGAAGTGACACTGTTGCAGCTCAGCCTGGCGCTGGGCTGTGGTGCTCCAGGTCCCCAGATCTGGGTTCCTAGGCTATGTTAAGACCCTAACCACTGATGTGGAAAGTAATTTTTCTCTTCCCCTTACAAATTCCTTCACTCCTCTCCGGCCCCCCAAATCCCCCCCCCACCCCCGCCAAAAAGCCATTTTCTCAGAATACTTAATTAATCTAGAAGATTCTCTGGTTGGAGAGATTTAAACCCATGATTAAAACAGGCTCATTTTCCTGGGTCAGATATTTGTGTTTTTAGAACACTTTGCTCATTAAAAGAACAAGCAAACAAAACAAAGGAAGGAGGGAAGAGAAAGGGGAGTGGGAAGGAAGAGGGACAGGGGGAGAAAGAGGCGAGATTTCTGTCTCCCCATCTTATTCACCTACCTTGCCAAGAAGTAGAAAGTAAAACACACAGAATGCCTGCAAACATCCCCCCACTGCCCTGCACTGTATTTCTGGTCAGAAACAGGTTGCTCAAGAGTCAGGGCAGTCCCCTCCCCCTTCCCTCAGGCACCTTGCCCGCCAGGTGTGCTGTGGCCCAAGGTTCCAGGAGACTTCCTCTGGGGATGGTGCCTGCTGATGTGGGCTCCTGCCAAACCTATTCTGCAAGAAAAATTCTGCAAGTTTTCTGCAAGAAACCTCCACGGGTTCTGGAGAGCCCCTCTAAGAGGCAAGGACCCCCCACCACCACCACCACCTGGCATAGAGGAAGGGCCTCCTGGTCAGAGTGGCCCCAGTCTGGATGTCCCCAGTGACCAGGACACTCCTAACCCCATGGGGTCTCCTAATCTGATGCTGGTCAGCTCCAGTGGTTAGGAGCATCTGGCTTGTACTAACCCAGAACACCTGTAACTTCCAACCTCTGGTCCTCCTTTTCTCCTGGGGCCCTGCAGAATAAGTCTGATCCCCCTTCCACAAATGTCTGGATTATCCTGGCTGCCCCCTACCACCCACTCCAGCCACCATCCCCATCAAGTCTGCCCTCCTCCCACTCCTCATCCAGCCACTCTCCTCTGGACACCTACCTATTGAAAAGGTGCATCAGTCTCTGTTAAAATTGACCCACTAACCTAAGTGTGATGGGACTAGCTCAGCTCTGAATACCACACTTAGAGGGCATCTTAAGATGCCAAGCACAAGTCATTGAGTGGGTAGTGCCAAGAGCCCTGTGGCAATCCACTAGAGACCCCTGCGATCCATTAGGCAGCACTCCTTATTCGTTCAGCCAGTTAACTGTCCACATATATCTTCCAGTTTACTTTTTCCCTCTTGTACATAAAAATTGGCCAAAAGCCTTGCTAAAATTCACATTTGTATTCATGCATTCATTCATTCATTCATGCATTCATTCATCAAATACTTACTGAACTTTTAATATGTGCTGGGTACTATCCCAAGGGCTGGAGATACTGTATCGAACACGATGGATGATGATGTCCCTTCTCTTAGGGAGTATAAATTGATGGGAGGGTGGGAGAGGAGAGGAAGCAGTCAACAAATAAGTAAAGAAATTAATGAGATAATTCCAGACAGTGCTTTAAAGAAAAGAAAGGGATCTGGATTGTAGCAGGGATGAATATGGAAGTAGGAGAAGACTTGGGACACCCGTGATGGCTCAGATGCATGACACCTGCCACACACCTCTCATCTCCCAGGCTAATCGCCCTAGAACTATGCAGGGTTATGAGACCAGGTTTGTCCTTGGTGACCTCATGCTGACCTTTAGCACACTCATTCCTCTCTTGATCACAGACCCGGGGTGACGTGTTCTAGCAGTTTATTGGGACCCACAAGGTTGTGTCACTTTCCTCTCTTTCTTCCACCTTGAGAGGGCTGCCCACCGTCCCACCCAGACTTCTGGCAGGAAGGTTCTCCGGGGCTCTCTTACATCCATCTCTGGATGTCCTCACAGCTCCCTCTCAGCTTCCCAAGAGGGGAGAATACAATCAAGAGCAATCAGGATCTTCCCTTCACCACTCTCCCCTACCTTGGAGCTTATTTTCCTATTCTCAAGGTGTCGTCCACCTATTCCCATCTGGAGATCCTTCTCTTAGAGAGAAAGCAGATGTGGACAGGCCCGGCCCTCCAGATACACCCTGCAAAGCAGTGGGTCGGTCTTGACCTAGTCCCCATCTCGCTCAACTTGCTGAACTTCTCACGCCCTTGATGTGACCTTTTAACACCTTAGGACCTGCTCACATCTTGGGACAAGCTTGTGCAAGGCCAGCCATCATTTGGCCCGTGAGTTGATGCCTGCCTTCTGCTGGGCTGCCCAGAGTGCCCTGTATAATGACCCTGGCTTCCCTAGGCACCTTCCCCTCCCCCTCCTCCAATCATGGAGCAAAGGACCCTCAGGGGCTTACCTCTGAGAACTTCCCATCCCTCCAGCACAGGGCCAGGGTTAGGATGCAAACTTAGGGGGCTGCCAAATAAACTCAGGAATCAAGATCAATATGATTTTAAGGTAAAATTTTTTAAGCTGAATTAATGCAAAAAATCCAATGATGAACAAAATTAACAGAATACTACAACTTTAGATAAAGACAGGATCAGGGGCGCCTGGGTGGCTCAGTCGGTTAAATGTCTGCCTTCGGCTCAGGTCATGATCTCAGGGTCCTGGGATCGAGTCCCACATCGGGCTCCCTGCTCAGTGGGGAGCCTGCTTCTTTCTCTCTCTCTCTCTCTGCCCCTCCCCCTCCCTCACTTGTTCTCTCTCTCTCTCTGCCTCTCTTGCACATGCACATACTCTCTCTCCCAAATAAATAAAATAAAAATAAAAACAGGATCAGTATTTTTCCTTTTGCCTTGGGTGCCAATATGGCCTGGCACGGCCTTTTTCTAAATTGTAGTAAAATATACATAACATAACATTGACCATCTTTAAGCATACGGTTCGGTGGCATGCACACATTCACACTGTTGTGCCACCATCCCCCAGGGAACTGTCTTCACCCCCCTTCCCTCCTGAAGCCCTGTCACCGACCACCCCGACCCCCTGCCCAGGGGCGATCCGCCTTCCTTATAGGCCCAGGACACTTCTCACTGCCTACCTCGACCCCCCAGGGCAGCCTGGAGTTTTCCCCCGAGTTCTCCAACCACATCCACGTCACTCTGTGTCAGTCAGAAACGGAGTAGCGGTTTCCTGGTCTGTTCTGGTACCTTCGGAGGAGGGACCGATCGGCCAGGGCTTCTGCCTCTGCCAAATGAACCGCCCAGCAGCTGTGTGCACAGATGGGGCCCCTCGTCTCCACCGGCGCCCCCCCCCGCCACGTCCCCACGGTGCATCAGCAACCCTCCATCCCTGTCCAGCAGGAGGGAACCGGCCCCACCTGAGGCACGGATCCTGAAAGCCGGATATTAAAAGGTCAGGCTGTTTCTTCAGCTGCTGAGAAGGCTTTTTTGTTTGTTCTTACCAAGTGCTGGAAAAGGAAAAGGAAAAGCTGTTCTGGATAGTTGACTCATTCCCCTGATTAGAAATAAGAACAGGCTTTTTTTTCTTTCCCTCCCATCTTCTGAGGCGGCCACTGTGGGAATCCACCACCAAGTGATTAAGTGAGACAATCACAACCATGACTGAGCACCGCGAAATGGGCGCTTGGCTCGAGCGGACCGAAGAGTTTTCCCCTTACTTGGCTATTTATCGATTTGGTGTACCCTCCCTTCTACCTTAATGATGCATAGTTTCAACTTGTCTACATGATTTATAGAGAGGCTCCGAGACAACTAGTATTTAGCCCTGGCTCTGGAGCAAGCACCCAGGGGAGCGACGCTTTGCATCATGGGGAGGTAGGGGAGCAAAGGAAGCTGCGGGCCGAGCCCACCAAGGGAGGAAATGGGTCAGGAGCGAGTCAGTCTCCAGGGACTAGAAGCCCCCGACTGTTAGGGAAGTGAGCACGAAAGCTCAGGCAGAACCAGGCCCGCCACCGCCCCCCCCGCCCCGGTCCTTGGGGGCGCTGCCCTGTCCGCAAGGCCCCTGACCTGGCGGGGCTGGCCTGGCTCCAGCCACCCCCTTCCCTCCCAACGCAGGGACTTGCAGCCACTCCAGCCTGGCTGGGGGATAGTATTAATAATATTGATTGTGGGCCTTTCTTTTTTTTTTCTGGGCACTTATTACCAGGGCTACGTGAGTGCTTATTATTAATAATAATAATTTAGTGCAGACTTTACTGCTTTGTGTAACACTGAGTACCTGGATTCTAATTATCTTATTTTAATATTTATGGAATTAATCAAACTTTTTAATGGAAAACCCCACAATGAAATTACCGAGAGCATGCTTCAACGAAGACAGATGGGACGTGCTGGGCGAAGAGACAGCTAGACTTGATTAACATCCCTGGAACCAGCTCAGAGAGGCAGCCTGGCCCTCCCTGCCTGGAGGCCCCAGGCCTGGCCCGCCATGGGCCCAAGAGCACCCCGTCTGTGGAGCTCAGAAAAGGAGGTCTCCACAGCCCCGTCACCCCATGTTTCAGAGGCCGGGGCTGGCCCGTTCACCACCGCCGACCTGTCCGCGCAGGTGGCCCCACGGGCCGGGCCTGGTGCTGACAGAAGCTGCCGGTGCACCTGACTCCCCCGTGGGAGACGCGCAGCAAAGCCAGACCGTGGCCTTGAGGCCTGCGTTGACGTTGGCAAGGTCAGAAAGGCTGTCACTCGCCTGATCTCAAGCCCGGAGGACCCTCATCCTGGGCTGAGGGAGTGAGCCGATGGTCACCTGAGTCCCCGCCAAGGTTGTGCCGCTCCCAGGACCTCAACAAGAGGATGACAAGCAACTCCAGTGAACCAGCCAGGCCGCCATTCACTGAGAGCTTACCCCGGGCGGCTGCTGTGCAAGATGCTTTCTGGGCATTGTTGAGTTTGTGTTTTACAGCACCCTGTGCGTGGGGCAGTCCCCATTTGCCTCTCCCAAACGGGAGAACCAAGGCTGAAGAGGTTCATCAGCTGGTCCGACGTGGCAGGGAATGCAGAGGCCCCACGCCGAGCTCTGAGCTCAGGCCTTGGCTGCCAGGCTCCCTGCCTTGAACCAGTGCCCTCCACGGCCCTCACCTGCTCTTTGGAGCCCCTTTCTCTACAGCTCCTCTCTCAGGGGCTGGGACCTCTGGCTTCCAAAGCGTCAAGCTCCTAGAATCGTGGGGGCCCTTTCCAGCCCACTTTCTTTTTTTTTCTTTTTTGTAAGACTTTATTCCTTTGACAGAGAGAGAGCACAAGCAGGGGGTACAGCAGGGGGAGAGGGAGAAGCAGACTCCCCGCTGAGCAGGGGCTTGATCCCAGGACCCCGGGATCACGACCTGAGGGGAAGGCAGACACTTCACCGACTGAGCCACCCAGGCGCCCCTCCAACCCGTTTTCTACCTTACTCTGCACGCCTCACCCCAGACACCTTGAGGAAACTGAGGAGCTGAAGGAAGCCAGATGCCCAGGCTGCACACTCACCCACACATCAACCCCCCCACCCCCGCCATCCCAGGACCCAGGCGAGACCAGATGAGATGAGACCATCCACGTAAGGCATCTAGCCGATTCCACTGTGCAGCCAGAGTTACACTGGGGTTCTCAGTTCTGACTTCTCACGGGGAGCTTTTCAAAACACCCAGGTTGGGGCCCAACCCCCGGAGAGTCTATTTAATTGGTCAGGGGCTATTCTTTCAAATGCCCCGAGAGTTGGCATCTATCTTTTGAAGCTTACCAGTCGGTGTTAGTGTGTTATCTATGTGGAAATGTCCTGGCTTCAAATGAAAACCTATTGTCTAGAGGGGGGAAAAAATTTATAAAGAAATGTATTATAAATTCTGAAAAGAAATGTTAGTGGGGTGAGTGAATAATACTGTCTTGTGTATTTGCAAGTTGCTAAGACAGTAGATATCACAAGTTCTCATCACCAGATACAAAGTGTGTAACCATGTGTGGTGGTGGATATTAACTAAACTTATCACGGTGACCATTTTGATACATAGATACATATCAAA
>NW_028067738.1:0-386 GCF_054177405.1 Leptonychotes weddellii
AGATGGACTCTGAAAAACAAACTGAGGGTTCTAGAGGGGAGGGGGGTGGGAGGATGGGTTGGCCTGGTGGTGGGTGTTGAGGAGGGCACGTTCTGCATGGAGCACTGGGTGTTGTGCACGAACAATGAATCATGGAACACTTCATCTAGAACTAATGATGTAATGTATGGGGATTAACATAAGAATAAAAAAAAAAAATCTGACTCTCCAAAACTTTTGCCCTGTCTTCTACCCTATGAAACAGCAAAAGATTCATGTATTATTTCTTCTGGAGGACAAACCTTCAACTATTTGAAGATAGGGATTATAGGGAATTATTAATTGAACTATGTCTCTGAGATGACTAAAAGTGATGAGCTTCAGAGATTAGGTGAAGGAACAGTCCC
>NW_028067739.1:0-386 GCF_054177405.1 Leptonychotes weddellii
TCAATAAAAATGGGGTGTTCAAGTCCCCCTACTATTATTGTATTAGTATTAATTAGTTTCTTTATGTTGGTTATTAACTGTTTTATGTATTTGAGTGCTCCTATGTTGGATGTATAAGTATTTACCATTGTTAAACCTTCTTGTTGGAGTGTCCCCTTTATTATCCCATAGTATCCTTCTTTGTGTCTTTTTTTTTTTTATTTATTTTTTTTATTCTTATGTTAATCCCCATACATTACATCATTAGTTCTAGATGAAGTGTTCCATGATTCATTGTTCGTGCACAACACCCAGTGCTCCATGCAGAACGTGCCCTCCTCAATACCCACCACCAGGCCAACCCATCCTCCCACCCCCCTCCCCTCTAGAACCCTCAGTTTGTTTTT
>NW_028067740.1:0-386 GCF_054177405.1 Leptonychotes weddellii
ACAGAGAAAAGGAATTCGAGGCTCATTGAATTTGAACTTTTGTTTTCGAGGAACCATAAAGACATAAGTAATTTTGAACAAACAGCTAATGAAGAGTTGAACAATGTTCTTATCTTTGATAAAACAGTTGGATATTGTATTAGTCAGGGTTCTCCAGAGAAACAGATTATGTGTATGTTTTCTTTTCTTTTTTTTTTTTAAAGATTTTTATTTATTTATTTGACAGAGAGAGACACAGCGAGAGAGGGAACACAAGCAGGGGGAGTGGGAGAGGGAGAAGCAGGCTCCCTGCAGAGCAGGGAGCCCGATGCGGGACTCGATCCCAGGACCCTGGGATCATGACCTGAGCTGAAGGCAGTCGCTTAACCAACTGAGCCACCCAGGCG
>NW_028067741.1:0-386 GCF_054177405.1 Leptonychotes weddellii
GGGCGCCTGGGTGGCTCAGTTGGTTAAGCGACTGCCTTCGGCTCAGGTCATGATCCTGGAGTCCTGGGATCGAGTCCTGCATCGGGCTCCCTGCTCAGCAGGGAGTCTGCTTCTCCCTCTGACCCTCCTCCCTCTCATGCTCTCTGTCTCTCATTCTCTCTCTCTCAAATAAATAAATAAAATCTTTAAAAAAAAAAAAGATTAGTGAAATTATTAAATTTCTAATAAAACTGATCAAGATAAAATAACAAGTAAAGAAATTATCAGTAATAGGAATGTAAAAGGAGACAGCACTACACATCCTACAGACATTAAAAGGACAAATGGCTTCAAAGGACATCAAGAAGGTGAAAATATTTTCCACAGAATGGGAGAAAATATTTGCA
>NW_028067742.1:0-386 GCF_054177405.1 Leptonychotes weddellii
TTCCTTTCTTATTCTGAAACAATAATTTTATTTTAGGACAAAATTACTTTTTTCCTTTTACCAGAAATAAAATGAAACCCATGTCCTTTATACTTTTTCTTATCCAAAAAACACATTCTGTTTTCCTTACCTACTTTTCATATACATTTTTTACCCTTATTATTTCTAGTAGTTTTATTTTTCTTTCTTTTTTTTTTTTAAAGATTTTATTTATTTATTTGAGACAGAGAGAATGAGAGACAGAGAGCATGAGAGGGAGGAGGGTCAGAGGGAGAAGCAGACTCCCTGCCGAGCAGGGAGCCTGATGCGGGACTCGATCCCGGGACTCCAGGATCATGACCTGAGCCGAAGGCAGTCGCTTAACCAACTGAGCCACCCAGGTGCCC
>NW_028067743.1:0-386 GCF_054177405.1 Leptonychotes weddellii
ATACTCTGAACTAAACCATCATAAATATATATTAGATATCAAAACTCATGTGTTGCAGCCATACACTACATAAAGAGAAATTTGTGGGCTTGAATGCTTATTTTAGGGGAGAAAAGGCCTTAAAAAGGCTGAAAGTTAATAAACTAAATATACAACTTAAGTAATTATATAAAGAAGAGCAGAATAATTTTTTTTTTTTTAAAGATTTTTATTTATTTATTTGACAGAGAGAGAGATAGCGAGAGCAGGAACACAAGCAGGGGGAGTGGGAGAGGGAGAAGCAGGCTTCCTGCCGAGCAGGGAGCCCGATGCGGGGCTCGATCCCAGGACCCTGGGATCATGACCTGAGCCGAAGGCAGACGCTTAACGACTGAGCCACCCAGGCG
>NW_028067744.1:0-386 GCF_054177405.1 Leptonychotes weddellii
GGCACCTGGGTGGCTCAGTTGGTTAAGCGACTGCCTTCGGCTCAGGTCATGATCCTGGAGTCCCAGGATCGAGTCCCGCATCGGGCTCCCTGCTCGGCAGGGAGTCTGCTTCTCCCTCTCCCACTCCCCATTTGTGTTCCCTCTCTCGCTGTGTCTTTCTCTGTCAAATAAATAAATAAAATCTTTAAAAAAAAAAAAAGACATATTATGTTTGAGTGTACACTAGACATCATAGTTGAAAAACATCAAATAGGCAGTTGCAAATCTGGAGCTCAGAAAGAGAGGGTAGGGCTGGTGAAAACATTTTGTAGTCATCAGCATGTAGATAGTATACAAAGCCTTGAAACTGGGTAAGATTACTGGAGGAAGATCATAGATTCATGCCT
>NW_028067745.1:0-386 GCF_054177405.1 Leptonychotes weddellii
TTGGGCGCCTGGGTGGCTCAGTCGTTAAGCGTCTGCCTTCGGCTCAGGTCATGATCCCAGGGTCCTGGGATCGAGTCCCACATCGGGCTCCCTGCTCCGCGGGAAGCCTGCTTCTCCCTCTCCCACTCCCCCTGCTTGTGTTCCTGCTCTCACTATGTCTCTCTCTGTCAAATAAATAAATAAAATCTTAAAAAAAAAATTCATCTTAACTATATGAATTGGCATTTTGGTAACAAATTTTAACATTTTTATGAGACTGTCACTTAAGTCTCTTTAGTTCTTTCCTTGAAATTGAAATTAGGATGGTGACATATCAATTTAAACTTCATGTAAATGTTTGTATTTTATTTTGTACTATCTTGTTTTGGAATTAAATTCACCTAATG
>NW_028067746.1:0-386 GCF_054177405.1 Leptonychotes weddellii
CGCCTGGGTGGCTCAGTCGTTAAGCGTCTGCCTTCGGCTCAGGTCATGATCCCAGGGTCCTGGGATCGAGTCCCACATCGGGCTCCCTCCTCAGGGGGAAGCCTGCTTCTCCCTCTCCCACTCCCGCTGCTTGTGTTCCTGCTCTCGCTATCTCTGTCTCTGTCAAATAAATAAATAAAATCTTTAAAAAAAAAAAAAAAGAGTGCATATTGGTATTTTTCTAAGTTTTCTAAAATCATTGCTTTATAAATTTTTATTGCAGTGGAGCATATTTAAAGTGGCAAGATTGATGAGATTGGTAAGAGTTGGCAATAATATTTTATAAGTCTTATTTTACTTAATGGCGACTTATGTGCTGTATGAAGTTTATATTTAAAGGATATTTT
>NW_028067747.1:0-386 GCF_054177405.1 Leptonychotes weddellii
TGGAAACTGAGGTTCAGAGCAAGAGAAAGAAAAGATTAGTATTTATTTAAATGGGTTTTTAGCAGATAAGGTTCCCCAAAGAATTTTGAGATCTCTGCTGTTTCCTCATTTTTTAACTAGAAGAATGTGGTTCATAAATAGATGCAAAAGAATCAGAGGAAAATGGATTTATTCCTGTCATGATGACTTTTTTTTTTTTAAAGATTTTATTTATTTATTTGAGAGAGAGAGAGAATGAGAGACAGAGAGCATGAGAGGGAGGAGGGTCAGAGGGAGAAGCAGACTCCCCGCCGAGCAGGGAGCCCGATGCGGGACTCGATCCCAGGACTCCAGGATCATGACCTGAGCCGAAGGCAGTCGCTTAACCAACTGAGCCACCCAGGCGC
>NW_028067748.1:0-7996 GCF_054177405.1 Leptonychotes weddellii
GGCTCCTGGCTCAGCGGGGAGCCTGCTTCTCCCTCTGACCCTCTCCTCTCTCATGCTGTTTCTCTCTCGCTTGCTCTCTAATAAGTAAATAAATAAAATCTTAAAAAAAAAAAAAAAAAAAAAAGAATTCCTCATATCAGCCTCACTATGATTCTTAAAGCCAGGCAGAGCACCTCACTGAAGAGTATATGATTAATATGTCATATTTTCTCAGAGGATATTTTATTCAAAGGTAATTAATTTAAATCTCAAAATATGCACTGTATATTATGGAGCAAATAATTTGCCATCATTGAAAAAGATAAAACAGGAGAATTCAAAGAAATATCATTCTTGCAGATAGTTGGTTTGGACTTTAACTCCAAAAGCATCAAGTTACATCTTCTATTTTGGTAGGAATTTTCAAGATTCACTATTCTGTGCTTTGTTACTTCTGATACAAGGAAACAATGAAGTGTTTTTGTTCCATGATTTGCAGGGCACTGATCATGCAATTCTAATACTTTTAGTACTAGTATCCTGGTATATATATATATATATATATATATATATATATATATATATATATAATATCCTGCCAAACACTGTGCTTATCACTTTTTCTCATTTATATTTACCACATTCCTACAAAGTAGGCAATATTATTTTGATATTCTAGGTGAAGCACCTGAGTCTCAGAGAAGCTGTATAATTTGCCTCATTTTCCTAGGCAGAGCAGGGATTCAACGTCAGGTCTATTTGCTTCCAAGGACTGTTCTCTTAACCCCTAATATTGTATAAGCAATGGTTTCTTGAACTGAAACTTGCTGTATAATTCATCAGGGTGGGAATATTAGTTGTAGATATGGGCAATACTTGATTAGGCTCAAGGATAGCCTAATTCTGCATTCCAACATGGTTGAAAATAGGACCATCTTGTACAGGTTGGATCTCTGATCTCCCTGGATAGAATTCGTAATTGCTTCAGAGTGCAATTCTCAGGTCCTCTCTGATTGGCCAGTTTGTTTGCAGTGAGGTATCATACCTGTGTGCGCATCTGCTCAGCCATCTGTAGTGTAAAATGTTGTCAATCATTCTTACCTCAGGGAAGCCATGAGATTTTAGTTTTGGAAAATTACCGTCCTGTGGAAGGATAAAACAGGATGCCAGTGGTAAAGATATTTTAACAATGTGTCTTACTTTATTTTTTTTTTTTAAGATTTTATTTATTTATTTGAGAGAGAGAGAATGAGAGACAGAGAGCACGAGAGGGAAGAGGGTCAGAGGGAGAAGCAGACTCCCTGCCGAGCAGGGAGCCCGATGCGGGACTCGATCCCGGGACTCCAGGATCATGACCTGAGCCGAAGGCAGTCGCTTAACCAACTGAGCCACCCAGGCGCCCACAATGTGTCTTACTTTAGATAGATTCCTAGATATAGAGATTGTATTCTTAGGATTTTAAGGTACACAAATAATCTCCCAGCCTGTAAAAGCAGTTCATTTTATGCTTACTGGATCACTAGGTCGTAAGTTTTCCTTCCTAGGACAGACTGTATTACCAAGTCTGACAGTCAAGTTTCTCAGACCAAATGAAACTGAAGTGTCACTGGGATATAATAAATTGTTTAAACCAACTCTGTGAGATCTCTGTTTTTGGTAGTTTTGATTGTGGTACCGGATGGGGGCTGGTGAAAAGGGGTATAATGAGCCATAACACTGCTGGTAATTCAGTAGTTTCTCAGAAAGGCCACCAGTTTAGTGAGGTGGTAAGCTACTGGTTGGTGATTTATTGCTTCAAAAGAGCTAAAACTATTGCCCATACCATCCCCACACTACTTCTACTATTACCAAGCCAATGCATTTTGAATAACTTTATTTTATTTTATTTTTTTTAAAGATTTTATTTATTTATTTGACAGAGAGAGACACAGCAAGAGAGGGAACACGAGCAGCGGGAGTGGGAGAGGGAGAAGCAGGCTTCCCGCCGAGCAGGGAGCCCGACCTGGGCCTTGATCCCAGGATGCTGGGATCACAACCTGAGCCGAAGGCAGACGCTTAACGACTGAGCCACCCAGGTGCCCCGCATTTTGAATAACTTTATGTCCCATATCTATCCAATCAACCCAGACTGACTTTTCACATTTATTTGAGCCCTATATCACAAATGTTGAGGGTCAGTGTCCATAGGGAGATTTTGTTCTAACTTATAGTGATGATTCTCAAAATTGAAGGAACTAGACAGGGTCAGGAGACCCAGGGCTACTTCTTGTTCCAGATTTGCAGTTTGGGCTCATTCAGATGTATTTTCATTATTTCCTGCTACCTTTGTAGACAGAATTCACAGCTTGTGGTTATATAAATGGAAACTACTCTGGTGACATGATGTAACCTTCCTTTTCAAACCTGGCCCTTTTCCCAGTCTCAATGAATGGGGCTGTCATCTACCCAGTGACTCATGCCAGAAACCTGGGAGCTATCCTGATACCTCCCCTATTCCCCACACTGTTTTCAATCCATCATGAGGTCCTTCTATTTAATTCTGAAATAGCTCCTTACATGGCCCCCCTTGCATGTTCTTGCTCCCTCCCTCTAATCAGGATTCTCCATACTATAACCAAAGTGATATTCTCAAAAGTTATCTATTAATGATTAATTAATCTCATTAATGTGTTTTTAGTGCCTACTGTGTGTGAGGGATGCAGTGTGGAAAAGGTAGATAAAGTTCTTTCCTCACAAAAATGCAAAACAATTCGTGTCAGGCTCCCAACACCCCCTCCCCAACTCCCCACCACTTCGTGTTAAAACACATCAATAGATTAATAATTGTTCTGGGATTAAAAACCAAAATATTTCCAATGGCATTCGTAATTAGGTCCCTATTCTTCTAGCCACACTTTTTGTCAATATTCACTTCACTTTAACCACACAGCCCTGTTTCTAAATAATGCCATCTGCCCTGCCACTTTCATAGCCTTTGCATATGCTCTGCTTTTTGCCCAGAATACTTTCAGCCTCCACTACACATCAGCCATCCCTCATGTCTCAGTTCAGTGTTCTTTCTTTAGGGAATCCTTTTCATAGCCACCAGACGAACCCACATGGTACATGAAAATTTCTTTTGTGGCAGCCATCGTGGTTATTCTTTAAGAGTAATTGATTAATGACTTAACCCCCACAAGTCTTTAAGCTCTGTGAGTTTTTGGTTCACCATTTGTAGCCCCAGAGATCAGCATATACTGTGGGAAATAAGTGCTCAAAATGATACTCTTTTTTTTTTTTTTAAAGATTTTATTTATTTATATGACAGAGAGAGACAGCGAGAACAGGAACACAAGCAGGGGGAGTGGGAGAGGGAGAAGCAGGCTTCCCGCGGAGCAGAGAGCCCGATGCGGGGCTCGATCCCAGGACCCTGGGACCATGACCTGAGCTGAAGGCAGCCGCTTAACGACTGAGCCACCCAGGCGCCCCAAAATGATATTCTTAGAATAAATCATTGTTTAAGCAAATGCACAGACTGGGTCCTATAGTGGGGGCCTTCACTTGCTAATCCAGTCTTGGGCTGGCCACATAACACTGATGATGTTTGAGAGCACAGGCTCTTACACTAAATATATCCAAGAAGTAATTCCATCTCCTCCCTTTGTTAGCAGATTATTCATTCTCTGAAGTCCTCCGTTTTGGCACCAGTTTCAAGGGGTTGTTGTAAGGATTAAATGGAACAATGACAAAAACCTCTTGGCATAAGTGACTGGTCTGTGGTAAGCACTCAGAAAGTGATAGTTAAAATAATAACAGTAAATCATTGTTGCTTAGCGTGGCCTCTGTCTGTACCCATAAAGTAATAGTACTTGGCCTTTCCTGTCGTCAGTGAGCTCTATATAAAGGACGTGTTCCTTGGGGAGAAGGGTTCAGAATTCCAAAGTGTCATTTTTCTTAGTATTTTGGGCTCCACTTCCATTCAGGAGGATTAGCTATTGAGACAGAGACTGCTCTTTTCCCCCAGTATTTATTCTCTCCTGTTGTAATAATAGAATGTTTAAGGACACACACTACCCAGAAGAAAGTCTACAGTTAACCATCATCCTTGCACCTGGGTGTGTCCATTTGGACTAAGTTCTGGCCAATGGGATAATGCCTGTGGCAATTGTGGGAATGTCCTCCAAGAGACAGCTGTCATATGCCCCTGTCTTTTTTATTATCTTCCCTTTCCTTATACAGTTTGGTGGGAATGCTGGGATGATGGCTGAACTTGGAGATTCCACCTTGGATTATAAGGTAACCATGGGCATGGAGGCCATGCAAGGCAGAGCTGCAAGATAGAGCCTAGATTTCCAAGGCCTTTTTAGGTAAAACTTTGCTCTGTGGAGCATAGCCACCACACGACTCTGGACTATCTCCCTCTCAGCTTTGACATCAGAGAGAAACAAACTTCTGTCTTGTTCAAACCACTGTCATAAGAAGTTTTATTCACAGCTTAAACTAAATCTTTGCCAACACAGGTCTGTACTATACATGACTTGAAAGGAACAAGAATCTTCTTGTCTTCTTCCCAAGCCTTGTGAGGTACTGATTCTGACATCTGTTTACCTCTGAGACTCATGAGCATAGTGTAGTGTTCAGACTCCAGCTCTATAAAGGCCTAAAGAATCATTCTATGCTTTTCCAGGTCCACGTCAGAGTCCCAGTACATTATTTGGCTTATTGAGCTATTCACTCAAAATCAAGTATTTGTCCATTCACACTATGGAGCAGGCACTGTTTTGGGTTCCTCGGGGACATCAATAAGCTAAGCACCTGAGCTGAGTTCCATTTGAATAGATTTCTCTTACTTTTGAGGACTTCCCTGTTCTCTGTAGGAGAGACAGTCATGTTTTTAGTTGCAATTTCAACCTCAATTACTTTTTTTTTTTTTAGATTTTATTGATTCATTTGAGAGAGAGAGAGAGACCGCTAGAGAGGGAACACAAGCAGGGGGAGCGGGAGAAGCAGGCTCCCGGCTGAGCAGGGAGCCTGATGCGGGGCTCGATCCCAGGATCCTGGGATCATGACCTGAGCTGAAGGCAGACGCCCAACGACTGAGCCACCCAGATGCCCCAACCTCAATCACTTTTTGGTTTTAGAGGGAATTCTATATTTTACGGAGAGACTTATAGTTAATATGGGCCTTTTCTTTAGCTTCTAATGTTTGTGAAGACAAATGAAAAATGGCTCTCATGATATTTTACAGTCAGAAATTTGGTCATCACAGCCTGAGAGGAAGCTTGTGTCATAGGTCATAGATAGATAATGCATGTCTCATCTGGACAGGCATTTCTTCCTCTGTCCTTGCTGTAATGTAGATCAGCCACTCTGGACTATAGAGATGGAGAAGCCATGTGATTATAGCCAAGGTGACAGGCCACAGCTCCCAGGTGGCTCACCAAGAACACACAGGCCACATGGTTTTCCCTCCTTTGGGTTCAAGTCCTAGTCTGCTCTTAATGACTTTGGGCAGAAAGTCCACAAAAGAGGACCTCTGCTTCTTCTGGCTTAGCCTTTGCCATTCCACACCAGCCCAAAAGAGACCATGCTTATCTTAATATCTTGGTACCCAGGGTTAATCCAGTAACCTAATGTTTTTTTCATTTTTTAAAAATATTTATTTATTTATTTGAGAGAGAGAACACAAGTGGAGGGAGAGAGAATCTCAAGCAGACTCTGCGCTGAGTGTGGAGCCCACCACAGGGCTCTATTCCATGACCCTGAGATCACGACCTGAGCCGAAACCAAGCCAACAGCACCATCCAGATGCCCTGTTCTTTTTCATTTTAAAGGAACCAAGCTCCTCTCCTCTTGATGCCTTCAACTGTTGTTTATCCAGTAATGACAATTCAACTGTGGCTGAATAACAGTCTCAAATATTTTGTTGTTTCCTTTTCTAATTCAAGCAGATATTGCACCTTGTTTTTCTTTGCCTCAGAGAAAGAGGATTCCTGTTCTGTTTTTTTTTTTAAAGACTTTATTTATTTGACAGAGAGAGAGATAGCGAGAGCAGGAACACAGCAGGCGGAGTGGGAGAGGGAGAAGCAGGCTTCCTGCCGAGCAGGGAGCCTGATGCGGGGCTCGATCCCAGGACCCTGGGATCATGACCTGAGCCGAAGGCAGACGCTTAACAACTGAGCCAGCCAGGTGCCCCCCTGTTCTGTTTTTCAAAAGCATAAATTATTGAGTAGGATAGGATTGCCAGAGAGAGGAAGATTATATGATTATTCTCTGCACTTTGATCATACCCAAGATATGGCAGGACTCAGAGAGGCTGCCTCATAGAATACCAGAGAACATGGCCCCATAGTTCCCCAGGAAGCTCCCTTGTCCTTGAGTGGCTCAGAAGCAGCAGACCAGGGAACCTGATAGACCACATAGGTAGGTGCAGGATGACTTAGAAGTGACCTCTGTGGAGGGATGACCAATGACAAGAGCCCCCATCAATGTTGGGCACCCACTACGATTTAGCACTAGCACAGTGTGAGAGAGCATGCACAGGGGAAGCCTGAAGAATGAGCCTGGTTGGGGATGGGAGCTTGCAGTTGAAATTAGGGTAAACTATAGAAAATCAAAGCAGGTGTTATTTATTGCACACCTGTTTGTGTACTAACGTGTAGTGGATAGGAGTGTAGGCTCAGAACTGGTTCTACTGATTACTGGCTATGTGACTTTGGACAAGTTAGTTAATAATGATGACTGTGTCTCAGTTGTCTCATCTCTACAATGGGGCAATCATAGCATGTACCTCACAACTTTGTTGTGAGAATCAAATTATTTAATCTATATAGTGCTTGGCACATAGTAAGCATTCTATGTATCAGTAGTTGTTAAGATCAACTATTTATGGAAGATACGCTTCTGTCTGTTGGCTAAATTGTTGTTTATAGATTTTGCAATAACTGAGAAGAAAATACTTTGGAAAATAAATGTAAAGCTATAGTATTATGAAAGCGTTGATCACGGAAAAGCAATAAGAATCTAAAGTAATAATATTTGAAGTGATTTTTAAAAAACTTGAGAAATGGTATTAAGTTCACAGAAATTGACATTTTCTGAGAAACACTTTGGTTCAGTAAGGAGTACTTTTAGTAAATAATTCCATGTGTTGCAACATCCACTTTCGTTTATTTTATTTTATTTTTTTAAAAGATTTTATTCATTTATTTGACAGAGAAAGACACAGCGAGAAAGGGAACACAAACGGGGAGTGGGAGAGGGAGAAGCAGACTCCCCGCCGAGCAGGGAGCCCGATGCGGGACTCAATCCCGGGACTCCAGGATCATGACCTGAGCCGAAGGCAGTCGCTTAACCAACAGAGCCACCCAGGCGCCCTCCACTTTCATTTAATTAATGGCCAAACATTGCGGTAGCTGCTCCTTCTTTCCCTTGCAAACCAATTCAGGAAACACCCCCTCAAGACCCCATTTTCCATGGAAACCTCTGCCTTCTGGCCTTGAAACCAGTGCCTCTGCTTGAGTAGTATAGAATAAATACCAACAAATCCTTGTTTCTTGATTGATTATTCCTGAAACCTCTAATGTACTCAGGAGAACACATCAGTTATGTTCTGCATTTTGGTCCAAAGCTTATGAAATTTAGTTCATGATGGTAAACCCTTGTTTCCTATTTAGATCCTTAGCCTGATGCACTAAGGGCAAAGGATCTCAAACTTTAAAGTGCACGTGAACCATCTGAGGGTCTTGTTAGAATGCAGGTTCTGATTCAGTAGGACTGGGGTGGGCCCAAGATTTGTATTTCTGATAAGCCCCCAGGTGATAGCCATGCTGCTGATTGCTTTGAACAGCCCAGGTTCTGACCGGAGAAATATACCAACAGGGGTGTATGAGGGACTGGGACCGGAATAGAGATAGTATATTACACTTGTATAAACAAGTCTCAGCTAAATGCCTTATTTTATTTTTTAGAAATACAAGCATTCAAGTAATTGTACAAATAATTCCTCTCCTCCTCCTGCCCCCTTCCAATTTCTCTT
>NW_028067749.1:0-386 GCF_054177405.1 Leptonychotes weddellii
AAACTGTTTTACTTTGATCCCAATTCCATGAAAGTATGCATATTTGCATTAAAAAATACTGAAAGAAATACAGCGAAATGTTAACAGTATTTATCTCTGGGTAATGAGATTATGGTTGGATTTTAATGTCTACTTTCTCCTTTTTGGTTATGTCTACATTGGGCAAGTTTTCTTTCATGATAAACAGTATGCACCATGTTATAGATCAGTTAGAGAAGAGAGGCCTGGAGGAAGAGAGGCAAACACAGACGGCAGGAAGTGTGACTCAGCTTGCGTAGGCAGAAACCCCGCTTCCAGTTCTATAGAAGCAAGGCCGCAGGGCCTCCCAATTCCAGTCACACTGCAAAGGGCCTGGCATGTTGCAGACAGAATAAGAGCCATTTCAC
>NW_028067750.1:0-386 GCF_054177405.1 Leptonychotes weddellii
CTGGGCGCCTGGGTGGCTCAGTTGGTTAAGCGACTGCCTTCGGCTCAGGTCATGATCCTGGAGTCCCTGGATCGAGTCCCGCATCAGGCTCCCTGCTCGGCAGGGAGTCTGCTTTGCCCTCTGACCCTATCCCCTCTCATGTGTTCTCTCTCATTCTCTCTCTCTCAAATAAATAAATAAAATCTTTAAAAAAAAAAAAGCTAGAACTTCTATGGAGGGAAATGGGGCAATATCAAGCCCGACCACATAGCATTTACCCTTTGACCCAGAAATCCCACTTCTAGGAATGTACCTGGAAGGCAGACCTCCAACAATACAATAGTCCAAATTATTCAATGCCACATTATTTGGAATTGCAAAATAGTATAAACAACATCTGGCCAAAC
>NW_028067751.1:0-386 GCF_054177405.1 Leptonychotes weddellii
CCGAGCAGGGAGCCCGATGCGGGGCTCGATCCCAGGATCCTGGGATCACGACCTGAGCCGAAGGCAGACGCTTAACGACTGAGCCACCCAGGCGCCCCTCCCAGGGCAGGGTTTTTCAACGTCTTATCCACTGAACGTGGAAGAGATGCTCATTAAATGTTGGCTCGGCCACAAGGGACACGCTCGTCCACAAGGGACACGCTCGTCCACAACACATGTGGGGCAGGGAGGGTGACTCTACAACGCTTTTGTCTGTTATGCACCAGAAGGTCCCATCTTCTAGAAGGACGTTTTGCGGGGTAGAGTACAGCTGGTCTTCAGGACCCACTCTGACTCCTGAATGCCTGGAGTTAGGGGCTGTCCTTTAATGGGTCCCTAAACTAGCT
>NW_028067752.1:0-386 GCF_054177405.1 Leptonychotes weddellii
TGGACTCTGAAAAACAAACTGAGGGTTCTAGAGGGGAGGGGGGTGGGAGGATGGGTTGGCCTGGTGGTGGGTATTGAGGAGGGCACGTTCTGCATGGAGCACTGGGTGTTGTGCACGAACAATGAATCATGGAACACTTCATCTAGAACTAATGATGTAATGTATGGGGATTAACATAAGAATAAAAAAAAAAAAAGACTTTCTGAGCTTCAGTGGATCTGGATCTAGGGGCACATGCTAGTATAGTCTCAATGTGATGCATCTGGGCTGCATCAACAAGCATACCTCACCTTCCAGGCTTGGGGCTCCCTAAAGGATGGGCCTTCTTTGGAGGTTCTTGGGGATAATGTCTAGTCCCACTTGAAAATTTTTGTCTACAATTTAAA
>NW_028067753.1:0-386 GCF_054177405.1 Leptonychotes weddellii
GGCGCCTGGGTGGCTCAGTCGTTAAGCGTCTGCCTTCGGCTCAGGTCATGATCCCAGGGTCCTGGGATCGAGTCCCACATCGGGCTCCCTGCTCCGCGGGAAGCCTGCTTCTCCCTCTCCCACTCCCCCTGCTTGTGTTCCTGCTCTCACTATGTCTCTCTCTGTCAAATAAATAAATAAAATCTTTAAAAAAAAAAAATGTAAAGTTTCTGCTCTTTGAAAGAGACAAATAAAATGAAAAGGCAAGCCTTAGACTGGGAGAAAATCTTACCAATACCTATATGTGATATAGGACTTGTACCAAAAATATACAAAGAAGTCTTACAGCCCAGTAGGAAAATGAACACCACCCCCCAGAATGGTCAAAAAGCATGAATAGAGTCAAA
>NW_028067754.1:0-386 GCF_054177405.1 Leptonychotes weddellii
CGCCTGGGTGGCTCAGTTGGTTAAGCGACTGCCTTCGGCTCAGGTCATGATCCTGGAGTCCCGGGATCGAGTCCCGCATCGGGCTTCCTGCTCAGCAGGGAGTCTGCTTCTCCCTCTGATCCTCCCCCATCTCATGCTCTCTCTCTCTGTCTCATTCTCTCTCTCAAATAAATAAATAAAATCTTTAAAAAAAAAAAAATCTTAACTCCTACATGCAATGTCATTTGGAAATTGATTCTCATGTTTTGATTAATCTGTTAATTGGCTATTTGACCTGAACTAATATTACAGTTAAAAACCAAATAGAAAGTAATCTTTTAGCTTTTAGATCCTGACACTGGAAAATGTGGAATAGTCTTAAGGTGACAGGAGTTGAAAAACAACTG
>NW_028067755.1:0-386 GCF_054177405.1 Leptonychotes weddellii
TGACTGCCAAAAACTGTGAATTTAAGAAATAAGGCATAGAATAGGATGGCAATTGCAAAATGTGCCATGTTCTCTGTGAAAACTGACAGAAAAATAAAGAGTGTGACAAAAGCATTCCTGAATAATATTTCCTGAAAAGGTTTTAATTGAACACATGAGATCAAGAGGAATTCCATTCTGGATCCATCCAGCATTTCATCCTTTAGATAAAATTAAGATGTGAACCCATTTCTTGATTTTTTTCCCCCTATTTCAGTGCAGTAACATTTCCTCATCAGGTGAATCTATAGCTCAGAATACTTTTGGGGCAGAAATTTCTGACTGAGGACAGAGATGCAGAGAATATTCTTTGTCTTTAAAGATAATAAAGATTAAGGGGAGGGAGA
>NW_028067756.1:0-386 GCF_054177405.1 Leptonychotes weddellii
ATTTTTTCATTTACGTTAGAGAGAGAGAGAGAGAGAGAGTGCAAGTGGGGGGAGGGGCAGAAGGAGAGGAAGACGAGCTGACTTCCTGCTGAGTGGGAAGCCGGACATGGGACTTGATCCGAGAACCCCAAGATGATCTGAGCTGCAGTCAAGAGCCGGTTGCTCAACCAGGTGCCCCAAGATACAATTTTTTTTTTTTTAAAGATTTTATTTATTTATTTGAGACAGAGAGAATGAGAGACAGAGAGCATGAGAGGGAGGAGGGTCAGAGGGAGAAGCAGACTCCCTGCCGAGCAGGGAGCCCGATGCGGGACTCGATCCAGGGACTCCAGGATCATGACCTGAGCCGAAGGCAGTCGCTTAACCGACTGAGCCACCCAGGCGCC
>NW_028067757.1:0-386 GCF_054177405.1 Leptonychotes weddellii
GCGCCTGGGTGGCTCAGTTGGTTAAGCGACTGCCTTCGGCTCAGGTCATGATCCTGGAGTCCCGGGATCGAGTCCCGCATCGGGCTCCCTGCTCAGCAGGGGGTCTGCTTCTCCCTCTGACCCTCTTCCCTCTCGTGCTCTCTGTCTCTCATTCTCTCTCTCTCAAATAAATAAATAAAATCTTTAAAAAAAAAAAAAATGATACCAAGGCAATTAGCTAACATTTTTGGAAAAAATAAAGTTAGGTATTTATCTTTCACCTTTTACAAAACCACATTTCAGATAAAATCTGAACCATATTAACCATATAAACGTACAAAACCATAACAGCATTAGCAGAAATACTGGAGAATATATCACCTCAGGACCCCTGGCAGTGATGTGGA
>NW_028067758.1:0-386 GCF_054177405.1 Leptonychotes weddellii
GGGTGGGAGGATGGGTTAGCCTGGTGGTGGGTATTGAGGAGGGCACATTCTGCATGGAGCACTGGGTGTTATGCACAAACAATGAATCATGGAACACTTCATCTAAAACTAATGATGTAATGTATGGGGATTAACATAAGAATAAAAAATTTAAAAAAAAATAATAAAAATAAAAAAAATAAAAATCCAAAAAAAAAAAATTTGTCATCTTCTCGAAAATAAACACTGTACCTGAGATTCGTTAGCAGTTACACATATCCCAAATACCACCACAGGCCTTTATTATTTGAATTCATTTTTATAGCTATCGAGAACAAGATGCAAACTGCGAGCTTCTAGGAAAGGTTGTTAAGTCAACAGCTGGCCATTTCTTTCTTCCTCTTCCT
>NW_028067759.1:0-7994 GCF_054177405.1 Leptonychotes weddellii
TAAAAAAAAAAAAAGAAGGAGAAGAAGAAGAAGAAGATAGCAGGAGGGGAAGAATGAATGGGGGGAAATCGGAGGGGGAGACGAACCATGAGAGACAATGGACTCTGAAAAACAAACTGAGGGTTCTAGAGGGGAGGGGGGTGGGAGGATGGGTTAGCCTGGTGATGGGTATTAAAGAGGGCACGTTCTGGGATGCCTGGGTGTCTCAGTTGGTTAAGCGACTGCCTTCGGCTCAGGTCATGATCCTGGAGTCCCGGGATCGAGTCCCGCATCGGGCTCCCTGCTCATCAGGGAATCTGCTTCTCCCTCTGACCCTCCCCTTTCTCATGTGTGCTCTCTCTCACTCATTCTCTCTCTCTCAAATAAATAAAATCTTTAAAAAAAAAAAAAAAGAGGGCACGTTCTGCACGGAGCACTGGGTGTTACACACAAACAATGAATCATGGAGCACTACATCAAAAACTAATGATGTAATGTATGGTGATTAACATAACAATAAAAAATTTTTTTAAAAAGCAAAAATGAACTATTGGGACCTCATCAAAATAAAAAGCTTTTGCACACAAAGAAAACAGACAACAAAACTAAAAGGCAACCTACAAAATGGGAGAAGATATTTGCAATTGTCTTATCAGATAAAGGGCTAGTATCCAAGACCTATGAAGAACTTATCAAACTCAATACCCCAAAAAACAAAAAAATACAGTCAAGAAATGCGCAGAAAACATAAACAGATATTTCTCCAAAGAAGACATAGAAATGGCCAACAGACACATGAAAAAAATGCCCAACATCAATCAGATTTAGGGAAATACAAATCAAAACCACAATGAGATGCCACCTCACACCTGTCAGAATGGCTAAAATTAACAACTCATGAAACAACAGATGTTGGTGAGGATGTGGAGAAAGGGGAACCCTCTTACACTGTTGGTGGGAATGCAAACTGGTACAGCCACTGTGGAAAACAGTGGGGAGATTCCTCAAAAAGTTGAAAATAGAACTACCCTATGACCCAGAAATTGCACTACTCACTATTTATTTAAAGGATACAAACATAGTGATTCAAAGGGGCAACTGCACCCCAATGTTTATAGCAGCAATGTGCACAATAGCCAAGCTATGGGAAGAGCCCTGATGTCCATTGACAGATGAATGGATAAAGAAGATGTGGTATATATATACAATGGACTATCATGCAGCCATCAAAAGGAATGAGATCTTGCCATTTGCAATGACATGGATGGAACTGGAGGGTATTATGCTAAGCGAAATAAGTCAGTCAGAGAAAAACAAATATCGTATGATTTCACTCACATGTGGAATTTAAGAAAAAAAACAAATGAACGTAGGGGAAGGGAAGGAAAAATAAGATGAAAATTGGGAGGAAGGCAAACCATAAGAGACTCTTAGCTCTAGGAAACAAACTCAGAGTTGCTGGAGGGGAGTGGGTGGTCAGAAGGGATAATTGGATGATGGGCATTAAGGAGGGTACTTGATGTAATAAGCACTGGGTGTTATATGCAACTGATGAATCACTAAGTTCTACCTCTGAAACTAATTTTTAAGAAGTGAAAAATAAAAATCTTTGCAAAATCAAAAAAAATGTGTACAAAAAGATTCTTCAATTGGTAAGTAGGATCAATAAGCTTGAGTCAATAGACCCTAATTCAGAATTAGAATTGCTTTACCTTTAGTAATGTTTTAACCTCTATTTATTCTTGCTAAGATAAGTTGGCCCATAGTGGAAAAAGATCTGGAGTGGTAGAGTCTGTGATTTTAGAATCCTGATTTTCTGCGGTTGTTTAGAAAGCTAATGCCCACGTAATGAATAGCTTCTAACACTGTGGACATGCCACACAGATTCTTCTACATTTGTGTAGAGTAGGAATTGAGTATTATTTATGACTTCTCCCCCATCCTTGCTCTCAACTGACTACCTTGCTTCCTATTTCACCAAGAAAATTGAACCCTTAGAAGAGGCCCGCCATAGCTTTGTGCCCCCACATCTACTTCCCGTAGCTTCTGTGCCCATCACCTGGCCCACCCTCCTATGACAGCAGATGAACAGTCCCTGCTCCTACCTAAGGCCAGCTCCAGCCTGACTTGTCCCTTCTTGTCCATCCAAGGGCATCTCTCCAAGACTTTTCCCCACTCACCTGCATCACCTACAGCACTCTGTCATTATTATTCATAAAATAACTTGGCATGGGAAAGTTCCGGAGGTGGATGGTGGTGATGGTACAACGTGAATGCACTTAATACTACTAACTATAGGCTTAAAAATGGTGAAGATGGCAAATTTTAAGTTTTGTGCTTAATTGTTGCCACAATTAAAAAGAAAAAACATGTTATTCTTCACATCTTAAACTCTTGACTCCACTTCTCTCTCAGACTATTGCCTCACTTCCCTACTCAACTCACCAGGACATCCTTTGAAAGACATATTCACCATCTCCTGTTTCTCTCTCCTCACTCCCAGTCTCCCTCCTGTGAAATTTTGCCTTAAAAGTCTACTTTATCTGACACTGAAGCATAAATATACTCAGGTCTTTTTGGCTAATATGTTCCTGCTGTATATTTTCCTATTTATTTTCAACATTCCTGTGTCATTACATTTTACAACTATTCTCTTAACAGATTTTAAAAACCCTGAAAATTTATCTTGGAAATTATGAGATCAATTCTTTTTTATTGGAATTGTGGATATACCTGGCTGGATTGCTTTTGTCTTTTTTTTTTTTTCTTTGATGCCTTCCACTCACCATGCTTTTTCTTTACCCTCCCTTTCTTTAATGTCCTCCATTGTATTAATCTAGTTTATCTTTCTTTCTTCCTAACCCCACTGAGAACACCAGGCTTTTTTATTTATTTTTTTTTAAAGATTTTATTTATTTGACAGAGAGAGACACAGCGAGAGAGGGAACACAAGCAGGGGGAGTGGGAGAGGGAGAAGCAGGCTTCCCTCTGAGCAGGGAGCCCGACACGGGGCTCCATCCCAGGACTCCAGGATCACGACCTGAGCCAAAGGCAGACACTTAATGACTGAGCCACTCAGGCGCCCCGAGAACGCCAGGCTTTTAAAAAAGTTTATAATTTATTTCTGTTGATTTGGTCAGGGGTTTTCAGTCGTATGTTAGGGAAAATGTTTCTGGGTGTTACGGACATGATGTTGAGCACCCACAGCACTGCCTTCCCTAACAGCAGTCTTAGAACATGGGAGGCTGAGAGGTGAGAAGAGCCACTACCAAAACCACAGTTAGTGTGGAAACAGCTGCTGTCCTTGCTGGACACATCCAAACAGCCCTCACTGGGTCCAGGACCAGCCCTGGGTACCGGACAGTACCACCAACACCACCTTTTACATTGCCAGTCTTTAAGTCAGGGTCCGGGCAGGTTGTTCCAAATGAACAAGCCTTGGTCATATGTCCCTGCCCTCATGAACAGAAGGTCAAGAGAGAGAAAATTGGCCATTCTGCCTTTTATCCTGGGAGATAGCTTGGCCTCTACTGAGACTATCACTGAAGAATTTCCCAAATACAAGAAGAGGGCTCCAAAACATGCCAAATGATGCTAAAATATTCTTTTAGCCATTACTCTTAAATATTAAAAGCAATTCATGATCAAAGGACAAACTCACTAGGCAGATATAACATTCCCAAACATGAATGCATCTACCAACACACACTCAAAATATATAAAACAAAAATGGAAGGATTATAAGGAGAAATGGATAAACCTAACCATTATAATAAGATATTTTTAACAAACCTCTCTTGGTAATTAGGAGAAAATATAAAATATTATTAGTACAATTACAGAAAATTTGAATAGTCTAATTAAAAAGATTTACCTCCTGAATATGTATAGAACACAGTTCCCAACAGGTAGGTGACATATATTCTTCTCTCAAAGACACATGGAGCATTGATCAAAATTAACCACATTACTGACCTGGACCCATTTTTGCATGAGTCCTTAAAAAGATGTCAAAATGTAAAAACAAATGTGACGAATTTATCCAAAAGAGTTTATAAACATCCCACCCAAACAAGTAAGGATGTGTACAAAATGAAGTGATGATAAAATAAACCAGATACCGAGTACTTTTCCACTGTCATAAGTTCTCCTCTGGAAATGGTGAATGGTGAGCTTGAGCAGGTGGCAAGTATTGGGCATTGCTGCTACAATAGAAAACCTGGTAAGCAATATTAAACATTTCCACCAACTGAAAACCATTACCTGCTATTTTCTTCAACAAAGTGAAACAATTTGTCGATGCTCATAGCAGCCGTTGGATAGCATTTGCTTTTGGTCAGAGAAGCTTGCACAGGTATTGCTGGCTGTCCTCAAAAACACAAGTGCACGTGCTAAACACCGTGCCATGTACAGCTCATGGCCCTAGTCACAGCAGAACACAGCTGCCTGCAGACTCCCTGAAGGCACCTCCTTCCCATCTTGCTACAGGTCTTCCATCCATAACTGGAATACATTTAACTCACACGGCAACTGGCATTTTTCTGTAAAGAATCTAAAGGGAACAAGATGACCTGCCCAATACAAGGCTGCTCCAGCCTTGCAGCACGGGTTCAATATTTTAAGAACTCTAAAATATATTTTCAAGAATTCAGAAGAGAAATCTGAACACAAACAACATACAAAAAGTGCACGCAAAAGTTGAAGTACAAATTTGTCTCTTGAATGGCAGTTTGGAAATATGTTATTGAATATTTCAATTAAAAAGTAAGAAAGCACAGGATCCTGGATAGAACATAAATAAAGCAAACTTTATTCTATCATCTTTACATGTATTTATTAAGGAACTAAAAGAGACCTCATAAAGATTAACAGAATGGGAAATAAGCATGATAAAATAAGCTATAAATTACTCTGAATGGAAACACAAACTACAGCAAAATTTTCTCATGTCACACCAACAGCAGAATCCATTACGAAGAGGAGATACATTTCAAACAGAAGTAATCAAGGCTCATGAATTATTTGATCATCCAATTAATGTACAATAGCAAATCATAAATATTTTAGAAAAGATTTCAGCCTCCTGCTGATTTGACATGAAAATACTGAGCAGCCAAAGACGCTGTAGAGCACGCAACCGGCCATCGCCAGCAGGATGTAATCACAACCGGCGGATGGATGTAACTGATCTTAAGAGAACGTAAAACCAAGCACAACGCTGCACAAAAAAAGAAATGCTGGCCCCCTGAAGGTTTGCAGCACGCGTGTGAAAACGTTTGACATCTTCCCAGATTTAACAACAAACCTAATAATTGACATCACAATACCATGAGGCTAAAAGAAATTTTCAAAACCAACAATCAAAAAAACAAATCGCGAGCATCCGAGCTACAAGAAAACACTAAGATATCTTTCTATTCTCTCTTTAGAAAATGGATTTATAAAATTGTTGCCGTATGAAGAGTGACCAAAAAGTTCCTGGCCAAAAAATATAGTGGAAGAAAGTAGCCTGGGGTCGGGAGGGGAGTTCAGGCCATCAATTCAATAAAATCATGTTATTTTCCTAGATTTGGTCACGTGTGTGGTCTTTGCCAGCTTCTTTAAATGTCTAATCTGTTGTGATTTTGTTTCTCATTCTAATTATTAACTGAAATAAATACACACCCTTCCTAAGTTGGGCTCCAAAATCAGAGGAAGCACACAGATCTTAAAATCAAGAGTTTATGTTTAAAATGAGGCCAAAGGCTCCATAAGCAAGAGTGGTGCTTCTGCAGGACAAGCGCCCCCTGGTGGCTGGCCTGGTAAAGGTCGGGCGGACGACAGGTGGCCCGCATCCCAGGGCCCCAGGATGTGCCCCCCCCGCAAAGCCTTTGGGCAAGGAATGCCCATATCCCCCGGGATAAACACTGTTATTGAAAAATCCAATTTAAAAAAATAAAAATCCAGTAAGTAAAATACTAATACTCTAGATTGTGTGCCCGCCCAAAAATAATACCAAGCCCGGACATTTCAAAACAACTTTTACAAAACATTCAAGGAACATAATACCTCTCTGCACATAAACTGCTCGGCGGGACGGAACAACATGGTACGTTCTTCAGCTTCTTTACTGGGGCTCTCGGTAACGACACCGAGCAGGGGTCCGACCAGATGCAAATGCCTGATGGAGGCTCTTCTGTGTAAAAACAAATTCCCACAGTGAGGCCGGGGGCGCCGGGGCTTCGGCAGGCACATTTCTTAGGGCTGGGACTCAAAGGCTTATTCAGTTTTCCTTTCTTCCCTATTTTTCCATATACTGGGAGGTGTGATGCTTTCCTCCCTGCCCCCCCAATCTGGCACCTGATGAGCTTAGCAGAGCAGGAGGGAGACGCTCCTTCAGCACAAACCTTCAGGAGACCTCGTTGTGAGGTTCATCCAGAGAGACCTCCCCTGCTCCCGCCCACAAGGTCTCCGCTTCCCACCTATGGAGCCTGAAGTGGGTAAACGCCCGCCCCCAGACACCCGGAGCCCCTTCCTTGCGTCACGGCCTTTGCACTTGCTCTTCCCCCAACGTGGAATGCCTTTCCAAATATTATTTTACTAGCCTTGCCTCCTCAAAGAATTTTCTGTTGAGGGACTCCTGGGTGGCTTAGTGGGTTAAGCGTGGGACTCTTGGTTTCGGCTCAGGTCCTGATCTCGGGGTCGTGAGATCCAGCCCGATTCAGGCTCTGTGCTGAACGTAGAACCTGCTTGGGATTCTCTCTCTCCCTCTCCCTCTGGCCCTCCACCCCCCACCCACACCTGCGCTCTCTCGCTCTCTCTCTGCCCTGCCCAAAAAGAATTTTCTATTGACCAACCTCATCAACTTGGCCAAACCCCCAAACACAGGTGTGGGAGTCCTCTCCCAGAAGAAGCCACATCCACCACCCGCGTTCTCAGCCTTAGGGGCAGAGTCAGAGCGAACAGGTTGGTGCAGGAAAAACAAGAAGAAATCCTTCAGCTCCCCGCCGCCATCCTGGTGTGGCGTTCGCAGGTGGCTGATAACTTCATTGCGGTCACCTGGCAGCTTTCCAGGTCGATGAGTGATCCCTGCTAACCAGGTGTAAGCATCCACCCTTCTCAGGTGCGCCCCAGCCTGGGGCACAGCCCCCTCCCACCAGTCTGCGGTCACGGGGCACCGCCCCAGCAACCCCATCCCAGCCCTTGGCCATGAGGTCTCCAGCGGGACGCACAACCACCGGCCCCCTGCACTGCGCGGCTCAGGAGAAGCCCCAACGGCCCAGCTGCCGTGGGCATTCACAAGCAGCACACCCATCACCTCTCAACAAGCCCTGGGGCTTCACACTCCAGCCGTCCTCCACGTGCATCCACGATTCACAGAGCCCAGCTCTCCCGAGCACAGCACAGGTTTGGGAAGAACTCCACTCAGGGCCCCCAGGCCTCATCTGGGGTCCCGCTGGCGAAAGAGGGAGGGGAAGGGGCTGCAACCCAGGACCCACTGAGACAGAGCGTGGGACAGTGGGGTGGGGGGGTGCACACGTTCATGATCCTGGGAGATTGCCCAACAGCCATGAGGAAGGCTCAGGTGTTGCGGGTGCAAAAACAAAGCTCTGCCCGAGGCCAGATGCAACTCAACCAAAATAACACAAGGCAGGTGAGAGAGTAAGCCGCTGAGGAGGAGAACACAAGGAACAAAGGGCCAGGGAAGGCGGCAAAAACGTGGAAGGGACCATGTGCTCAGCATCTCAGTGGACACCTAGGCAGGTATAGCAAGGGCTCCCAGCCCAGGAGCCTCCATGCCTGAACACCTGTCCTCTGCACCTGCTCCTCTGACCTGCTCCACCCTCAACCCACCAGAACCATGGGCTGCAGTGGCTGTTCCGGAGGCTGCGGCTCCGGCTGTGGGGGCTGTGGTTCCGGCTGCTGTGTGCCCATCTGCTGCTGCAAGCCGGGGTGCTGCTGTGAGCCAGCCTGCACCTGCTCCAGCTGTGGCTCCTGTGGGGGCTGCAAGGGGGGCTGTGGCTCCTGTGGGGGCT